>NC_065452.1:125312002-125619127 GCF_917563875.1 Diabrotica virgifera virgifera
AGACCAGATATATAGACTAGTCCATCCTGATATTTAGCCTTAATTATAAATATTATATATAGATTGGTTCTACAACCCTTAGTGATGTATGGTTGCGAAACGTGGACCATAACAAAGACAAACGAAGAGAGAATACGTGTTTGGGAAAGAAAAATCCTAAGGAAGATCTTTCGGTCTGTGCTTGATGAATCAGTAGGAAAATATAGGATAAAAACTAACAGAGAGCTCGAAACAGAATTACAGAAGACTCCAATGGACATGACACCTTTGAATACCTTCTGACGGAAGAGTAGTAAGGCTGGTATGGAAAGAAGTCCCAACAGGAGACATTAAATCTATGGGCGTGGAGAAGTGGATGGAGATTGCTCAAGACTGAGAAGAATGTAGCCATCCCAAGTAGCACAATAAAAACATTTTAGTTTTATTTAAGGTTTTAATGGTTTTAAAGTTGCCTTGTAGATATACTGCCAGAACTTTAAAACTGTTAAGCATTTGTCACTAGTTTTAAAGTATCTAATAAGAGCACTAAATAAGACTAATTAATCTTAATAGATTATTTGTCGTATTGTAGTTTTAAAATGGTTTATTCTCAGTTCACTTTAAAACTAATCAGTTTTATGAAGAACTTCCGGTCTGTTTGGTTTTATTAGATTCTAGTTTGTTACCTTTAATTTTATTGCAGTTTTAAAGATTCTCCTAATATTACTAATAAAACCTATTATTAAAACTACTTGATCTTAACATTATTATGTTAGTAAAACATATGCCATAAAACTGTTTTTTTAGTTTCCTTTAAAGTTGTTTTCTTAAAAGCAATTAGTAGGCTATATTAAAAACAAACGCTCTTAACTGAATCACTGTGGTTATCGTAATGACTAAACTATATATCTTGTTAGAAACAATAAAACTAAACTTATCCCCTCTTCTTTGATGTCCAAAATGGTCGGCCATTTGTTTTAGAGCGAAACAGTGGTGTAGTGTGCTATAAAAGGTGGAAGTACAGTTAGTATGGAAAAAATAAGTCGCAAGTACTTAAAATATAAACGAACTGGTCATTTTAAAAGAAAAATACAACACACACAGCACTACGACGCCTCGATTTTAGGTTAGATTCACATTAAAACCGAGTGGAATTATTGACAGCAGCATTAGAACTAAACGGTTTTAATTCTAAGGCAACCTTGCTTTTATGTAGGATATATATGCTCTTGGAAAGATATAAAATAAAACCATTTGATCTTAACAATTCTCTGTCTATAGACCAAATAGTTTTATTTGAATTTCGGCCATATTGCTTTCTGGAGATGCTGAAAGCCATGATATATTACAATATAAGGCTTACATTAAAATTATAAATATGCGACTTAAAAACATAAATTCGATTTATTTTAACATTAAAACATTAAAATTGTAGATAAACGTATTTTTCTTTCAAATTAATATTTTTCAGATATAAATTTTTTTATTATTTTTATTTTTTAATCACCAAATGTCAGAAATTTTAGGGCGCATGAGTTATTTAGACCTATTTTTGTTAACATTATCAGTAAAGTTTGGTGCGCATGTGTTTTTCTACCTTTACAGTCCGAAATAACCAAGTACTTTTTATTATTTTATGGGTACAAATACATATCTTTCTATCATATCACATGTAAAAATTTGTTGGCCTATATGAAGTATATGGGTTTAAAGAATCATTTAATATGGTAAATTGTCTTTAAAAGTCTCCATTTAAGAAACCTTTTTAAGTTTGCTATAAAACTGCCTGCACTTAAAGTGTCTTTTAACATGGTTTTAAAAGCACTTTCACAGCAGCTTTAAAACCAGTTGCTTAACCTTCCGATGACCAACCTTTTTTTGTTACACGGATGACCAACGGGGGTCAAAAATTAACCCAGTCAAAAATGATAATTGGCAAAAAAATTAAGTTGTTTTAAGAAATAAAATAATGTATTCGTAATTTTAATGTTACTATTGTATCAATAAATGATAAATAAACATTAGTACAACATATTTTTAATTACAATTGAACAAAAACAGGAATCATCGTTCTGAACTTAGAAATAAAGAAATTTGAAAATATACTAATTTACATCGCCACAGGTTTAACACACATTTTTTTTTTCAATTTTTGGAATGTTTCTTACATACAATTCCACATAATAGACGGTATTTACTTAATATAAAATTGGAACATGAAGGGCCAAGGGAGATCGTCTTTGACCTCAAATTCAGAAAAAAAATGTTTCGTAAAATATAGGGAATTTTTTTTATTACAAAATATGAGGTTATCTAGAATGATATTAAAGTCAAATAAAAAAAATTAAAATTAAATATATTTCTAAAAATTCACAAGGAAAAAGTTTTCCTGTGGTTGGCTGTATACCATGTAATACAAAAAACAGTAACATTCTATATAAAAGGTATATTTAAAATTTTTACCTTTAAAATATCTTTAAATATACCTTTTATACAGTATTTTACTGTTTTTTAAATATATTTCTGAATTTATTACATAAAAACATGCATTGGGGTCAAAATTTACCCCTTGGCCATCCGAAAGTTAAGAAAACAAAGTTTTAAGAAGGTTTTTATTTTTGGTTTTATTGACCTCTTTCAGAGTGGGCCGTGTTATGCTGAAAGCGGTTTTATTGCAACCTTAAGGTTTACTTAAAAACCTTGAAACCCTATTTCTTTTGAAAAACCTTGTTATCGAAAATAAACAAATCGATAAGACAATCAGATAATACAGCTCGGTACGGTATAGGTTATTTGCTTCAGTTGCAAATTGAACGAAAATAAACAAACTAACTTTGGCTTCCAAAAACAAAAATATGCCTCATATGGGGTTATAGAACTTAAAACGGGGAGAGATTATTGGTTTTGTGGAGCTAGTAATGTTCTCAGAGGGACATAGCTGTAGAGCTAGATGTAACACAGGGCGTTCTGTCCAAAACCTATGTTAGGTATCAGGAACTAGGAAAGCTCAAAAATAAAGCAAGGGAAAGCCGCCAAAAAGTAATAATGGCTCGCCACGATCGTTTAAGTGTCCAATCAGCTGAAATACACCCAACCATTTCTCACCTGCAGCTCCAAAGGCAGCTTTTGGAAGCTACAGGTGTAACTTTTTCAGTTAAAACGATAAGAAGTAGAGTTCGTGCCAAGAAGTATACATAAGGAGACAGTTATAAGTTCCCGAGTTATCCAGGCAGCACAAGATTGATCGCCTAAATTGGTGTCTTCACCACCAAAACTGGAACAATGGGAATTGACAAAATGTGCTATTTTCAGAAAAAGTGCTATTTTCAAAAGGATTGGTGTAAAATCCGATGACTTAGACTTAGAGGTCGTACCTAGAGGTCGAAGAAGACAATCATGAACGAAAACTGTCAGATCTGTTCACAAATACACAAGGGGAAGTATAATATTCTGGAGAAGAATTGTGATCCCTAGAAAAACTCCTTTAATTTTCATCCAATCAACTTGAACTGCTCACAGGTATGTTGATTACCTGTACTTAGGCTCTGGAGAGATGCAACAGAGATTAGAGTGACTAGAGACATCATTGAAGCAGAAGGTATCCCTTGTTTGTAGTGGACTGCTTGCTCACCCGAGCTTACCACTGTAGAGTATTTGTGGGATATGCTTAAAAGAAAAATTAGAGCTTACCGAAATAATCCACAAAACACCGCACAGCTAGTGTAAGCTGCTCTTGAAGAATGGAGCAACCTACCACAACAAAATGTTGAAATTTGATTAGGAGCGTGCCCACGCAAACTGAAGCTTACATAGGACTAGAGGTAATACCACTGACTACCAAAAATAAATAAAAAAAATAAAAACAATTTAAACATTATTAGTTTTACATTGAAATTTTTTATTCTATCTACTTTAATACAACTAGTTTCAATTTGTTTGTTAAATACTTTATTGTTTTATTGAATTGTTACGTATTTGTTATTAAATTGCTTTAAAATAAATTATGTTTGAATTCGTGTGTTCGTTTTTTTTTTAATTCGCACGAAATAATAAGAAATATCAGATGATTCCTTATAAGTTTGGTTGTGTGTATTATGTGTCAATTGTCTTAATAATAATAAAACACAACTATTTTCACGCAGTATCTACTATTCGATATAAAGTGCGTCGCATCTCTACAAGACTCATTTGCTTCAATATCTATGGAAATTTTTGTCACAGAAAATATAAATATTTTATATTACGTCTAGTAGTAAGTACCTATTTGTTTTGATTTCAAAATTTTCTGAGAATACAAACAACAATGTTTTCCGAAAAATTGTATAACGTATAAGTATGTATAACGATATAATATGTTGTGGTGCTTATGCTCTTACTTTATCAACTTATTTTGATAATAAAATGACAAGTTTATAATATAGTTATAACAATAGTTATGAATCTTCTCTTCATACTTCACATTTATATTTATAACTACACCCAGCGGCAAAATTAACAAAACACCTTAAAAATGGGACATGTTAGATGTCTCGAATTTCCAAAACCTGTTGTCCGATTTGGGTGATTTTTTACTATGTTTTAGCGTTATTATTTAAGAAAATCGATGTAATGGTATTGTTGCTAGAGAGTTAAGTGTCATTTTATACCGGGTGTAATAATCATACTGTGTTCTTTCCTTAAAGTTCGGAACAGAGTGTGGAATATTCTAGCATATATAAAATATTGAAATTAAAACTCAATCATAGCCTTAGGCTTTTTTAACATTTTGGTTTTTAATTCAGTCGCTTATGTTCGATAATACAGGAGGTATGTACTTTTATATTACAAATGAGGTATGCTATTTGGTCTTGATCAATATCATTCCAAATCTCGAGAGCTACTGTTTCAACCTCTTGTAAGGTTCTGCCAATTATGTCGCACAAATGTTCGATGGGGTTAAGGTCTGGACTATGCGATGGCCAATTCATAGTCCGAAGATTTTCCTGTTGTAAATATTCGATTACAGTTTGTGAACGTGAGGTCTTGCATTATCGTGCATTAGCAAAAAATTGTTACCAATATAAGGAGACAATAGCATGGTAGGTAAATCCTTCGCTATCTAAGATCACTGCTTGAATACACTCATCGCGGGTCAAATTCCTTGTAGCGCGTTCCATTTCCACCAAAGAACAACAAAAAATGCGGACTTAATTGAAACTTTAAATAATAAATCTACTAATTTTCACAACAAACCAGACACTTTTTACTGTTAACAGTTTGACATATATTAAATTAGTAATTTCTCATAGCCTACTTTAGGCTTGTCTATTACACTAAGCATAAAATAAATATTTTATTAATAAAATAAAAATTTTATTTTAATTCAGTTGCAATGCGAAGGCAAAACAATCTTACTTTTCAATTAGAATACGGAGCGCAGTCCAGTCCCTTGAATCCCGATTTTCGGCTCTTATTGGAGCCTCATCGGAAAGAACGTAGGCTTGTTCTCCTTATCCCAATTGATCCGCACTGAGAGGTTTTCCCACCCATTGCAACCGAAGTGAAAATATTAGGTGACTAGCGTCATCTGGCAATTAAAAGATGAAGTTTTCGATCCTAATAGCATTATTAATAATATTTAGAAAATATTAGAATATTACTAAAAGATTTTTAAATCGAAAACTTATTGGTCCATTTCCTTGGTAACACCTCCAAGGCTTCTAAAATTTGCAAGCCAAATGGATGCTGAAGCGAAGAAGACAAGAGGGAATTCAAAAAACTTACAATTCACGACCCCGTCTGTTCAGCTGGTAAATTCCAACAGAAAATGGACCTAGTTACTCGAAGGAGTAAATACCCATATAAAAATAAAATAAAAATTTTATTTTTAATTCAGTTGCAATGCGAAGGCAAAACAATCTTACTTTTCAATTAGAATACGGAGTGCAGTCCAGTGTAAATATTTTATTGATAAAAAACATGGCTAGTTGTTAATGTACCTAACTTTTTTATTATCCTATTTTTTATCTATAAAAGAAGGGAAATTCACAGCATTGCAAGACATGGATGTTTGTCCAAAGCTTATTAGAATTATAATATTAACTCTCCAAAGAACAGTAAATAAATTCAAGATAAAAAAAATAGTATAACAAAAAACTTTTAGGTCAAATAATGAGTGCTGCGGGGTGATCCATTATCATCTATAACGTTTAGCATAATACTAGAAAAAGTCACAGGTAGAAAAAGGTACAGGTACTCGAGAAGCTCTCTTCGGTTTGAGTATTCTTACACAAAGATGCCTAGACGTTAATCAAGAAGTACATGCAGACATGCATGCTTTATCGATTTTGAAAAAGCGTTTGACAGAGTACGCTACGATAAGATAAGAGACATTCTTGAAAGAAAAGACATAGATAATAAAGATCTGCGAATAATTCTTAATTTATATTGGAATCAGAAAGCTTACATCAAAATAGAAAATGAGACATCACAAGCAATAGAAATACGTAGAGGAGTACGACAGGGATGCATTTTGTCACCACTGCTATTTAATGTCTATAGTAAAAGCATCTGCCAGGAAGCCCTTGTGCAAGCAACCGAAGGAATCGTAATCAATGGAGAGAAGTTGTAAATAATATTCGATACGTGGACGACACTGTACTAGTTGCAAGAACAGTAGAAGAATTACAACGATTACTACAAACATAAATATTGCTTGCAACAATTATGGCATAAACATCAATATCAAAAAAACCAAGTATATGGTCTTCAGTAAAAACATGACACAACCAGCACAATATTAGTATAAAAGGCATTCAAATTGAAAAAGTATCAAGTTACAAATACTTAAGACTTTAATAAACGAAACTGGAGACCAAAACAATGAAATAAAAAGACGTATCGAAATTGCCAGGGCCACTTTCACAAAGATGAAAAATTCTTCTGCAGCAGAAATATAAGCATCCCTCTACGATTAAGAATGGTAAGAGTAAGAATAAGAATACGGTGTAGTGTAGAGGCTTGGACTCTCAAACAGAACAACATAAAAAATATTGAAAGTTTCGAGATGTGGTGCTACCGTCGAATGATGAAGATAAGTTGGGTTGAAAGAGTCACAAACCTTGAAGTAATACGAAGGACAGGAAAAGATCCAGAAATTTTGTTAACGATAAAACGAAGAAAACTCGAATATCTGGGTCACCTGATGAGAGGACATAAATACGAATTATGTACCTAAAAACATAATGAAACTAAAAATAGAAGGAAACTGGAATTTAGGCCGTAGAATAATGTCATGGTTGCGGAATTTGAGAGAGTGGTTTGGCTGCACCACTAATGAAATTTTTAGGTCAGCTGTAAACAAGGCCAAGACTACCTTGATGATTTTCAATCTCCGATAGGAGTGGCACAAGAAGAAGAAGAAGAAAAAGTTATACAGGAAGCAAACATTAATAAATCAAGTCTGATCTACCACAAAAAACATTAGTGCTTAGCATTCGCGGACGATTTGGTAATCTTGGCTAGGAGCAAAGTAGAACTGATGGAAACTGAAGACAGTCATGAAACTCGAAGAGAGGACAGCAAACAAAGGATTGTATATAAATGAAGCAAAACAAAGTATATGGAATGGACAAATAAGCAATTCGTTCGGAGGTAATACATAACAATGACAACAACGGAGGGAACACAATATAAATTCGAAGAAGTTGAAAGATACTTAGGAACTGTCTTCATAAAAGATCCTAACTGTGAATAAGAAATACAAAAAAGAATCTTGTGGGTCAACCGCGCTATATATGCTCTCAATAGGTTGTTGGGAAGCAAAAATATATATCTCGAAGAGAAAAACTAAGAACCTACAAGACCGTAATAAGGCCGATAGTGGCGTATGCTTCTGAAACATGGGTCGCAACAAAAAAATACCAAGAGTTGGTATCAATTTGGGAGAGAAAAATACTGCGTAAAATCTTCGGTGGGAAAAACTTAAATGGAAAATGGATTAGAATAACAAAAATAACGAACTAACTGAGCTCTATCAAGATCCTAACATATTAGCAATAATTAAGGCGAAAACAGTTAGATGGTTGGGCCATGTGCAGAGAATGATTCCATTTAGAATTTCTAGAATGGTACTATCTAGTGGATTGGTAGGGAAAAGGCGAAGAGGAAGACCGAGGTCACGATGGAGTAATGGAGTTAAGAAGATATGAGATGGCTTAACATAAGGAACTGAGACTACTAGGCTCGTAGTGCTTACATAGTATTATTAATCACAAAGATATTTAGTTTTCCCCTCGTATTATATGTATTACAAATTATAATTCCTATCGCATGGAAAACAATATAGTATTTAATATACATTAATTACAACATAAACTATTTTAATACATTAATCTAATCATTCCATTGCATTACAGACGAATTTGGAAACATGCTGATACCCAGTATACCTTAATTAATGACCTTACTTATGAACATTGTTAATATTTACTCATTTTAGCTAAGTACTTTAGAAGCACAATTAGATTAAACCAGTCAACAAGTACACACAACCAAACTAATATGGAATCATCTGATATTTCATATTATTTCGTGCGAATTTAAAAAAACGAACACAAGAAGTCAAACAATATTTATTTTAAAGCAATTTAATCACAAATACATAACAATTAAATAAAACAATAAAGTATTTAACAAACAAATTGAAACTAGTTGTTTTAAAGTCAGTAGCATAAAAAATTTCAATGCAAAACGAATAATGTTTAAATTGTTTTTATTTATTCTTTTTTTATTTCTTATGCAAGCGTCAGTTTGCGTGGACACGCTCCTAATCAAATTATCAACATTTTGTTATGGTAGGTTGCTTCATTCTTCAAGAGCAGCTTGTACTAGCCGTGCGGTGTTTTGTGGATTATCCCCGCGAGCTCTAATTTTTGTTTTAATCATCTCCCACAAATACTCTATAAGGTTAAGCTCGTATGAACAAGCAGGCCACTCCAAATAAGGGATATCTTCTACTTCAATGATGACTGTTGTCACTCTAATCGTAAGTAGAGGTCCATTATCATTGTTGCACCTCTCCAGAGCCTAACTACAGGTTATCAACATACCTGTGAGCAGTTAAATTGCTTTATTTATTTTATTTTTAAGCCCTTGCTTTATTTTTATGCTTTCACAGTTCCTGTTACCTAGCATAGGTTGTGGACAGAACGCCCTGTGTTACGCATAGCTCTACAGGTATGTCCCTCTGAGAACATTACTTTCTCTACAAGCCCAATATCTTTCCCCGTTGTAAGTTCTATAACCCCGCATGAGGCATATTTTCGTTTTTGGACGCAAAAGTTAGTTTATTTATTTTCGTTCGATTTGCAACTCGAGCAGATAACCTATACTGTACCGAGCTGTACTATCTGATTGTCTTATCGATTTGTTTATTTTCAATAAAAACCTTTATTCTTCGCAACAATAACAAGTTTTCAAAAGAAATAAATATTGCTTTGAAATACATGGTGATTCCATATAAGTTTGGTTGTGTGTATATAATAGTTCAATTGATTCCTGCTCTATAACATATTAAACGTGGTTTTAAGCCGCTATTGAATATAAATTACATTTATGCCAATTGCAATATAAACGATTGTTGTAAACAGAAGAGAAACTGCTTGTCATATTTAATTATTATTCTTCTTCTTCTTCAGATGCAAATCCACTAATCGATGTTAGCGATCACATTTTCCATTAACTCTTTGTTTATTGCAATATCTATCAGACTGTATGTCGTTAATCCCTGTCCATTGCCTTATGTTTCGGAGCCAGGACATTTTCTTGCGTCTTTTTCCTCTCTTGCCTTCAATTTTACCCTCGATTATAAGTTGAAGGAACTGGTATTTTTCGTTTCGCATGATGTGACCAAGATATGCCGTTTTTCTTTTCTTGATAATTTCGAAAAGTTGGCGTTCTCGGTTGATTCTCTTAAGGACATCTACATTTGTAACTTTTGCCGTCTATGGTATCTTGAGGTTACGCCGAGAAAGCCACATTTCGAAGGCTTATAATCTGTTTATATCCCTCGTTTTGAGTGTCCAGCCCTCTACGCCATATAGCAACACCGACCATACGTAGCTCTTAGTAAACCTTAGTCTCAGTTGCAGATCGAACTCTGAACAGGTCAATACCTTCCGGAATTTTACGAATTTATTATTAATTGTAAAAAAATTATTTTGCCTTAATACCTTTGTCTTGCATTTCTTAATTACTTACTTAATTTTTTTCACTACTCTTCTGAATCATTTCCTCAACAAGCTTTGGAATAAACATTCCTCCTTTTAGATGGTTACATAACCTAACTTAAAACTCGTTCAAATTCCTCGAAAAATACACATAAATTAATAAATATTTAACTCCATCAGTACTTGACTACATTCAAGGGGTCTTTATGCCAAATATTTCAATTTAATTTTTTTACACGAAATAATATTAAGAAAAAAACAGAGATTTAAATATTTCCAAAAACAGGTGCATGTTGTGGAAATACTATATTTTCCATTTCACAAAAAATCGATCATCAGTTCAGTGTTGCGTCCAACATACCTACTCATGTTCCTAACAAACAACTAAAAACAAAAAGTACAAAAACACAATGGAATGATATACTGGGTGGTAAAATTCTAGTAATATTAATTTGATGTGCAGCAATTTTACCTTTATATTACATCAGGTCTTCAGTGACATTTTATTGACGAACACATTTAGTCATTTATTTATTTATTAGTTTATTAGTTGATTTATTAAAAATATAAATGGTTTATACATTAAAAAACTTACAATCAAGTAAAATCTTCGGATGTAGAATGGTATTTCTATTGAATGACTAAGACAGTCCTTAAAAGTAATGCAGAAAGGGAAAAAATATATTTCTCTGGACAAGAGCCAAATATTTATTGCAATTGTCAGAAAATGTTAAATCTATGAAAGTTTTAATCTATTACTACTGTAATAAAATTATTACAGCAGTAATCCTTTACCAAGCATATATCTTTCGAATTTAATTCTATTACATCATCATCATTCCCTTTGCCTTATCCCAATGCGGGGCCGGCTTTCCTAATTGCATTTCTCGATACAATAATTCTATCTTGAGTCATATCAATATTAATCCCCTTTACCAACATGTCCTGCCCAATCGTCTCCCCCCACGTCTTTGGTCTTCCTCTCCTACTCCTTCCAGGAATCTGCACTTCAGCAATTCTTCGTATTGGGTGATTAGCGTCTCGACGTTGAACATGACCAAACCATCTCAACCTATGCTCTCTCATTTTGGCATCAATTGGTGCCACACCTAGACTTCCCCTAATATACTCATTTTTAATTTTATCCTTTTTTGTCACTCCTCTTATCCATCTAAGCATTCTCATTTCCGCCACATGCATTCGTTGTTCCTCTTTCTTTTTCACTGCCCAACATTTAGTTCCGTACATCATAGCCGGTCTTATCGCTGTTTTATAGAATTTTCCCTTCAACTTCATTGGAATTTTCCTGTCACACAGCACACCACTCGCTTCCTTCCACTTCATCCATCCAGCCCTAGTTCTACTGCATGCATCTCCATCTATTTCTCCATTACTCTGTAAGACCGATCTCAGGAACTTAACACTATTGCTTTTTAAAATCAATTCACCATCCAAAGATACCATGTTATTTGTAGTAACTCCATCTTTAAATGAACATTGCAAATACTCTGTCTTTGTCCAACTAAGTTTTAAACCTCTTTCCTCCAGAGCTTGTCTCCACTGTTCCAGTTTTTGTTCTCTTTCAATATTTCGTACTAACAGGACATCATCAGCATACATTAAGCACCATGGAATGTTACCCTGTAGTTTCGCTGTTATCTGGTCCAAAACTAATGAGAATAAATACGGACTAAGCACCGAACCCTGGTGTAATCCTACTTTCACATGAAATTTATCAGTCTCTCCCACACCTGTCCTAACACTAGTCGTTACTCCCTCATACATATCCCTCACAATCTTTACATATTCACCAGGGACTCCTTTCTTATTGAGTGCCCACCACAGAAACTCTCGAGGAACTCTATCATATGCTTTCTCAAGATCAATGAATACCATATGAGCGTTTGTTTCTTTACTCCTGTATTTTTCCATCAACTGCCTTATAATAAAAATTACATCTGTTGTTGATCTGCCCTGCATAAAGCCAAACTGATTCTCGGAAATTTTGGTCTCTTCAGGTATCCGTCTCTCAATTACCCTTTCCCATATTTTCATGGTGTGGCTAAGCAGTTTTATAGCCCTGTAGTTTGTACATTGTTGTATATCTTCCTTGTTTTTGTAGACAGGTACTAGAATACTGCTTCTCCATTCGTCTGGCATTTGTCCAACTTCCATAATTCTATTAAATATACCTGCTAGCCACCTTGTTCCTGTCTCTCCTAATTTAATTCTATTACATCCCTAATATATATTATATAACCTTGTTAATTTTTGGGAAATTCAGTCAATATTTGGTAGGCTAATTAGTGAAACACTTTAAACTGTTGTTGAGTTTTCGAAAAATTTAATTTTTGTTTTCAAGACAATCTAAAAATGAAGATATATAAATTTAGATAACATTTAAAAAAACAACTTAAAAATATTATCTAAATTTATATATCTTCATTTTTAGATTGTCTTAAAAAATAAAATAAAATTTTTCGAAAGCTCGACAACAGTTCAAAGTATTTCACGAATTAGTCTACCAAATATTGACTCAATTCCCCAAAAATTAACAAATTTATATAATTTAACAGTCACAACATATTATACAGGGTGTAACAAAAATACAGGTCATAAATTAAATCACATATTCTGGGACCAAAAATAGATCGATTGGACCTAACTTACCTTAATACAAATGTGCACACAAAAAAAGTTATAGCCCTTTGAAGTTATAAAATGAAAATCGATTTTTTCAAATATATCGAAAACTGTTCGAGATTTTTTATTGAAAATGGACGTGTGGCATTCTTATGGTACGAACATCTTAAAGAAAAATTATAGTAAAATTTGTGCACCCCATAAAAATGTTATGGGGGTTTTGTTCCCTTAAACCTCCCAAACTTTTGTGAACGTTCCAATTAAATTATTATTGTGGTACCATTAGTTAAACTTACTATTTTTAAAACTTTTTTGCCTCTTAGTATTTTTTCGATAAGGCAGTTTTTATCGAGTTGCGGCTTCTTTTTTAATATGTTTACATAAAAATCTTATGGGGGCTTTGTTCCTTTAAACCCCCCAAATGTTTGTGTACGTTAAAATTAAACTATTACTGCGGTACCATTAGTTAAACACAATGTTTCTAAAACTTTTCTGTCTCTTAGTATTTTTTTCGATAAGGCACCTTTTATCAAGATGTGGCTTCTTTTTAATATGGTTCAAAATATGCCTAAAAATGTAAATTATAAATAAATTTTCATACGATTACCAAGTCTCCATAATCGTACTTAACCATTTAGAAATATGTGGTGGATTTGACTAATATTCAAAATATCTCAATAAAAACTGACTTTTCGAAAAAGTACTAAGAGGCAAAAAAGTTTTAAAAACATTGTGTTTAACTAATGGTACCACAATAATAATTTGATTGGAACGTACACAAAAGTTTGGGGGGTTTAAAGGAACAAAACCCCCATAAAATTTTTATGGGGTGTCAAAATTTTACTATAATTTTTTTGTAAGATGCATCTGCCATAAAAGTACCACATGTCCAGTTTCAATAAAAAATCTCTAGGAATTTTCGACATATTGGAAAAAATCGATTTTCATTTTGTAACTTCAAAGGGCTGTAACTTTTTTTATGTGCATATTTATACTAAGGTAAGTTAGGTTCAATCGAACTATTTTTGGCCCCAGAATATACGATTAAATTTATGACCTGTAGTTTCGTTACACCCTGTATTATGTATAGTACGTCCAATGTCGTGAAACTGTAAATAGTCCTTTATATTGTGGACTTGTACCTCTGCATGATATATTACTAGAATTCTTATATCTTTCCAAGTTTCGAAGTTTAATATCCTCAAAAATAAACAGTTGACGCTGAAGCCAACTTTTAAACTAGATGTCATTCACTTTAGATTTTATGCTGCAGAAACAAAAAGGTTTTTATTTATTTCTGAAGAAATTATTATCAGTACTTTTTGTATGAGTATATCATTAATTAAAATAGGTTATTTGTAGTTTTTAGTTGCCATTTGAATGGATAAATAAATAAGGGAATACTCATATTGGATTAATATTAAAACTGTTAAAAATATGCATCCGAATATAACAGGTAGTGTTAGGATCGAAAAAAGCTTTCTGAAGAATTTTCAATTATTACTAAGAGGTTAAGACAAAGTTTCGCAATGGCTCCAATCTAATTTAAACAAAGTTTAATTCAGAAATACCACGATGGAGACCTATTATAAAATTTCTGACTTTGCTGATGACAACGTCATATTATGTGATTATAAGGATGATATAAGGTATATGAAGAGAAAGTCAGATGAAGAATGGCTTGAAGATAAATATACAAAAGACTAAATATCTAAATCAATGGGAAAATCCCAGTAGCTGGCTGTATACCATAATTAAGAATCATACAGAAGTAAAAATTTTGTTTGTACAATGGTATAAAAAGTTTATTAAAAAACTATTAAAAAGTCATCCAAAAGGATTCAAGCAGAGGCCCTTTGGGCACTTTTAACAAATTTAATCTTTTAACATCGACTTGGAGTCGCTACAAATATCACATTCTTCTTCTTCAGGTGCCACCTCCGCTACGGAGGTTGGCAATCATCATAGCTATTTTAATTTTTGAGGCAGTAGCTCTAAATAGTTGTTTTGAGCTGCAGCCAAACCATTCTCTGAGGTTCTTCAGCCATGAAATTCGTCTTCTGCCGATGCTTCTTCTGCCATCTATCTTTCCCTGCATTATGAGTCGCAGGATGCCATACTTCTCGCCCCGCATCACATGTCCGATATACTGCAGTTTTCTTTCTTTAATTGTAAGTTCAACTTCCTTCTCTTTACCTATTCTTCTCAGTACTTCATTGTTCGTAAATTTATCTACCCAGGAAACCCTCATAATTCTTCTATAGGTCCACAGTTCTAAGGCGTAAAGTCGTCTCATTGTCTCTACATTTAACGTCCATGATTCCAGTCCATATTATAGTACACTATATACGTAACATTTTGTTAGGCGTACTTTAAGAGCTAATGTTAAATTTTTGCTACATAGGACCTTTTTCATTTTCATAAAATTAGAACGTAGTTTCTCGATTCTGACTTTGATTTCTGCAGAGTAGTCATTATTTTCGGTTATAAGTGTTCCTAGGTAAGTGTACTTTTTTACTCTTTCGATCTGCTGGCCATCTACTATCAAGATTTCGTTAGTATTATGGTTGCTTTTACTAATTTTCATAAACTTCGTCTTTTTGATATTGAGAGAGAGTCCGTACTCCCTACTACACCTTACTATTTTACTCATGAGTATTTGCAAGTCTTGTAATCTATCGGCTATTATTACTGTATCATCTGCATATCTGATGTTGTTAACTAAGACTCCATTTACTCTTATGCCGACTGTTTCATTTTCCAGAGTTTCTCGCATGACCTCTTCAGAATAAGCGTTAAATAATAGAGGTGATAGTATGCAGCCTTGCCTGACTCCTCTCTTTATTTCCATTTCTTCAGATGTTTCTTTTTCTATTCTTACTATTGCTCGCTGATTGTAATAGAGATGTGTTATTAGTCTTAAATCTCTTTCATCTAGGTTTTTAGTTTTTAGAATTTCCATGAGTCGGTCATGTTTTACTTTATCAAACGCTTTATTGTAGTCTATAAAAGAGACGTAAAGAGAACGGTTAACATACAAACATCTCTGTGTCAGCACGTTGAAGGAGAATAATGCCTCTCTGGTGCCCATACTATTGCGGAACCCATATTGAGTGTCACTAATATCCAGCTCCAGTTTAGAGTGTATTTTGGCGTGGATAATTTTCAGCAGAATTTTCAAGGTATGTGACATTAAGCTTATGGTTCGGTAGTCACTGCGTTCTTTGGCATTCACTTTTTTTGGCAAACACACAAATGCTGATGTCAACATTTCTGTAGGGATGATTCCCGTAGTATAGATAGCGTTGAACAGTTCTACTATTATGTCCAGGTTTTTCTCGTTGACCAACTTTATCAGCTCGCTAGGTAATTCATCTGGACCAGCAGATTTATTAGTTTTCATAGAGTTTATTGCCTGACTAACCTCTGATTTGGTTATCTCTGGGCCTACGTCTCCGGTTTGGCTATCTACGGATGTACTAGCTTCTCTCTGGTCATGAAATAGTTCCTCGATGTACTCTTTCCATCGTCGTAGTTTTCGTTCTGTCTCCATTATAATATTTCCGTTTTTGTCGAGCAATATATTTGAGGTTCTTCTATTTCCTATTCCGGCTAGTTCTTTGACTTTTTTATGTAGGTTGAAGTTGTCATATCTGTTTTGAAGTTCTTCTATTTCTTTACATTTTTCAGAGAAGTAGGTTTCTTTAGCCTCCCTAATTTTTCTTCTTATTTGGTTTTCAAGCTGTTTATAGCGGGTCTTATTATTTGTTTTGTTTTTTCTTGTTTCATTTATCAACTCTAGAATTTCCTCCGTCATCCATTCTTCTTTCTTACATTTGGTTGTTGTAAGTATTTTCTTACTTGGCTCTAATATAGAGGTTTTGAAGAATTGCCAATGCTGTTCTACGTTGCAATTATTTCCTGGGTTTCTATCTAGATTTGTGTTGATTTCATGTTTCAAATTTTCTTTTGTTTCTTCTAACTTAAGTTTCTGTATGTTAAGTTTATTGTTGTTGCGGCTTTTTGGCGTCTTTTTTAGTTGAAGTTGAAACCTAGCAATAAGAAGACTGTGATCAGAAGATACTCGGCTCCTGGATATGCCTTTACTGCCTGAATTGAATTTCGATATCTGTGCTTTATTAGGATGTAGTCAATTTGATTTCTGACGATTTTGTTGTCTTTGTCAGCTGGCGATTTCCATGTATAAAGGCGTCGTTTAGGTAATTTAAAGAATGTATTTGCGACTATAACATTATGCTCCTGGCAAAATTCACATTATTATCACATTATTAACATGTAAACCATATTTCTCGATGTTACCAATTTTATAAAGTTGTTAGTTTCATCTACTAAGCAGAACGCACTGAAGATGATCTGATCTAGATCGAAAACGTTTTGAGAATCCTTTTGGATGACTTTTTAATAGTTTTTTAATAAACTTTTTATACCATTGTACAAACGAAGTTTTTATAATATCTAGTTATTGGAAAATTAGATCGAAATTTCAGAATTTCTAGTTATTGGTGTACCACACACCAGACACGGAAAGCATTAGTCAGAGTGCCACCAATCATCCAATCCTGCAATAATTTTATAAGACAATAGTAAATTTAGCGGATAGTAGCGGATTTACAAATTATGTTAAAGTTAAGTAAAAAATAAAATCAAAGGACAGGAATTATAGATAACTACGTCTAATTGACAATAAGTGGTACTTCTACAAGTACTAATAGCATTCTAACGTAATATTCACTTTCCAGAGTACACCGTAATCCGGACTGCCAGTTTGTTTTTTATTAATTTTTGTGTTCGTTTTCATTATTTATTTTCCAATAGAGAATTAATCAAATTAGTGCGCGTAAATTAAACGTATAAATAGGCGGTTGCGAGAAAAAACCTGACGGCGTCGTTAATCAAATTGGTTTTGTATATTAATTGTATTCAATTAAAACACATT
The DNA here is from genome assembly GCF_917563875.1 of Diabrotica virgifera virgifera. Classification (NCBI taxonomy): domain Eukaryota; kingdom Metazoa; phylum Arthropoda; class Insecta; order Coleoptera; family Chrysomelidae; genus Diabrotica; species Diabrotica virgifera. The sequence goes on from NC_065452.1 coordinate 125,329,790, forward strand.
ATAGAACAACAATATTGTATTTGTAAATGTTTTACGTTTTTAACATAATTCACAATATCGACCTTAACAAGCAAACTAATAAAATGACTCGCGTCAGCTTTTTATTGAAGTTTATTTAATTAAAATATGAAAAATCCGGTGTTTGTATTATTTGCAATTAATGTGTATCACATGGACCATATTATTATACTTTTCTTTATTTTCTGTTTAATGAATAAACTTTTCGTTTCCTAAATTAATGGGTTCTAGTTGACTTTAAAATGAGAAAATCATTTCGTTCTGTTTTATATTGTCAGTTGTACGGTGTAATTCATGAAGTGTTTAAAAAAGTGTATGTGATTTTTAGATCTTAGTTTCATTTGGATTCACTTATTGTTCCTAATTCTTCAGCATTTTAAAGGGACTACAAACATATTCTGCTTGTAAGCGTAATATTTTCTATAATATTGTTAATTAATAAATCCATTTTAAAGTCGTTTGAATGCTTCTACAATAACAATCCATGAAATTCATTTAACTGCGACGTATACGCATGCTTGATCGACTATGAAAAGGCATTTGACAGAGTTCAACACCAAAAGATGATTAACATTTTAAAAGAAGCAGACTTTGATGACAAAGACCTCAGGACCGTGGAACCCAGGTACTTAGACAATAAATTCAAAAAGAAAATACAACAGTATTAATTTTTACTAGTATTTTTTATGATAAGTAAGCACCGGCTACTACACTATAACTCTTTATTAAAATTTTACCGTGTAAAGTCCCAGTGTTCTAGTGAATAAAGCTGGATACACACATACCTGTAAGTTAGGAAACTAGCTGGCATGCTAGTTGTTAGCATAAGCCAGTACTTTCAGAACTCTATCGGAATCAGACCGCATATATGAAAATTAACGGAGAAGAAAAAGATCACAAAAAAATACTACCTGGAGTTAGACAGGGATGTATCCTATCGCCGTTGATATTTAATATGTACTCAGAGAGAATTTTTAACGAGGTTTTAAACGGAGTAGACGAAGGCATCCTTTTAAATGGAGAAAGAGTAAACAATATTAAGGTAGACTTCCGCACCAAGCGACCGAGACAGGAGACCGCGACAGGCGACAGATAGGCGAGGTCTCCCCACGACTGCTCTCAATGCAATTATATCAGGGTAGTTCTGCAGCCCGCGACCGAGACCAGCGACCAACTATCGTCTAATCGCGACCTATCTGTCGCCTGTCGCGGTCTCCTGTCTCGGTCGCTTGGTGCGGAAGTCTACCTTTTAGATATGACGACGACACCATGGTGATAGAAGATATTTTAGAGGGACTTCAGAGGCTAATGGACAGAATCAACGAGTACAGTCAACAGTACGGACTAAACAATAATACCCAAAAAACCAACCAAATGATTATCAAAGGAGAATATAAACGGGGCTCATCTATACACTATAATGGAACGCAAATAGGGTGCGTAAAACAGCATTGCTACCTGGGAACCATTATAAATAAGCAGTGGAGCAATGTACAGGAAATAAACTGCCACATAGGAAAGGCAAGAACGGTCTTTAACAAAATGAGCGCCATCTTCAAAAGCCACAACATATCCCTATATACAAAAATGAGACATATCTTATGTTTTCTCTATATTATTGTACAGATTGTACGGAGCGGAGGCATGGACACTTACAGACACCACTAATAAAAAACTTGAAGCATTTGAGATGTGGCTTTATAGAAGAATGCTGAGAATATCCTGGACAGCAAGGATCACGAACAAGGAAGTTCTAGGAAGAATGAAGAAGGAACCGGATATTGTGTACCATCAAACGCATAAGACTGCAGTATCTGGGACACTTTATGAGAAATCAGCACCGTTACTCCCTGTTGCAGTCCTTATTACATGGTAAAGTCAAAGGTAAGCGAGGATCCGGTAGAAGGAGAATATCCTGGCTGCGGAATTTGAGAACATGGTTTAAGAAAACCTCAACGGAACTGTTTCAAGCCACAGCGACCAAGGTTATGATTGCCAATATAATTTTCAAGATTCGAAACGGATAGGAACCAGAAGAAGAAGACAAATACATATATTTTTATTCAGTTAAGAATTTCGCCAATTAAATGCCCTTACGTCATATTTGTTCTTAGTTTGTTTATTATTTATTTAATGTTATTTATTTAGTGTTTATTTATTTGTTTTTCTTTTACTTATCTGACCAATTCTACATAGACTATGTTTGTCAACAAGAAAATACAGTATTTATTTATTTATTTACTAATTAATTAGCGTAGTAAAAAAATTTCAACGGATGAAACAACATACATAAATTTTTCATTAGTATGAAATCTAAGTCCTGTATTATAAAATTCAAAAGAATCACATTTAAGTTTTAAAGTTTTTGGCGACGAAGTAAAAAGCTTTATTTCGATGGGTATTAAAGTTGAAAGAATATAAAAATTCCAGCATGTTAAAATATCACGCAGATGCACAAACTTCACATTATAAAAGTAGGGATATTAAAAAGTGCAACTTTGAATACGCTTTATAAGAATAATATGGTATTAAAAAAGTGCAAAAGGGAAACACGTCTGTAGCTACATTATTAAAGGAGGTTTAAATAGTTTTTGTATATTCTTTTTAAATGTAAATAAAATAATTCAGGGATGCTTTTATAACTGAGATGTGCATTATTTTTAATTTTTTTAGGAGCTATTTATACACTTGTTTAGGGTTTTTTATTTCTAGAAGATGAATCTTCTAGAAAGTTGTCAAATCAAACCTGTAGTTTAAATTTTTTTAGTTAAATGCCTTTTATCTATATTTATGATTTTCCATACCATTGTCTTAGATGTTTTACTCATTATGTTTTTCGTCTAATCGGTCAGATAAGACGCCAAGCGTGACAGGCGATTGACCTTATTTCGTTTCACTGCAGAAATGCTCTAGTGGAAGTGTGTTCGAATCCTGACCCGGTATACAGAAAAATATAAAGGCTAACGCAGCAGTTTAAAATCCTAAAATTAATTTGCGGCAGAGACTGAAATACGCTGGTATCAGATCAACCTGTGGGGAGCAGTAAGACAAGGAATAAAGGCTTACAGCTCGGCTTCTCTATAGATCCCTACCGGATCTTATCCCAAATGATGAGGTGAAAGATATAACAATGTGTCATAAGAATGCAAAGATGAATACTAAGATCGTGGCTAAAAAGTTCGGTTTAAGTACTACTGTTGAATGTTTATCACGGGATCCCAATTTATGGAAAGAATTCATTTGGATATTATTAGTAGAGGAAAGTAACCAAATATGGAATAGTGCCCTAATATGGAATTCCTTGATTTCTCCTAAAATATAAGTTGGAATCGCACTACAGGACCATCCTCTATTTCAGTCGCTCTCTTTATTATCGTATTCACACCTCTGTGTCAGATGCGCGAACGATACGTGTCTGCCAGGTGTGTTTTGTTTTATCGTCTTGCAGAAAATTTCAAAGATAAATATATTCAACGAATATTATTGGTTATTATGCATGAATACAGATTTGTTATGAAATTGCGTATATCAATAGTATCTTTATTTTGATATTTTATGACCTTCTGCAATTAAAATATTACGACTTGTGTTGATACTAGTTTGAACTAATGTACAAATCCAAATATGGACAGTCGTTGGTGCCTAATTATGGAATAGTGGATTAAGTGAAAGTGGGCTCATTATGATTGTGCTGGTCCAGAGTTTTATGCATGGGTCTGTGATGTCTGCAAGTGAATTAAGCTACTTCTTTAATTTTTCACAATTTTCTTATTTAAATTTATTTGATCTCAGATGTTTATGTATATTTTTGTTATTGATATGTTGGTTTATGCCTATATTCCATATATGGTTACCTATTCCATATTTGGTTACTTATTTGGAATTTTGTTTTTTTGTTAGTTTTTTGTTTGGTAATTAAGATATTTAATAGAAGGCTTTTAATTACTACATAAAAATGTATGACTGATGTGTCATAGCATTAAATTGTTTTCATTTCTATAAAGGTATTATTTTATATGCCCAAAACAAAATGGTATTCCATAATTGGCGACGCTACTCTAGTAACGAGTTGAAAAACAAAAAGATACCAAAAAATCTAAGAAAAGGGTATTCAACAGTTGTATTCTACCAGTTATGACCTATGGAATGGAGACGATGACACTTACAGAGGTATCAGCCAGTAGATTGAGAACGACACAGAGGGCGATCGAACGAGCTATGTTAGAAGTATCTCTGAGGGAACATATACGAAATGAGGTCATGTGAAGCAGGACGAAGGTGGAAGATGTAATTGGAAGAATTGCGCAAATTAAATGGAACTGGGTATGACACGTGGCACGACAAAATATCGAAAGGTGGATCAGAAACATTGTACGTTGGAGACCATGCGAGCACAGTCGTAGTAGAGAAAGACCACAAAAACGATGGCTAGACGGCATTAGAGTAAAAATGGGAAGAAACTGGCACCAAATAGCACAAAACAGAGAAGAATGGAGAGCTCATCGGAAGGTCTTTGGCCAGGAGTGGATGCAAACAGGCTGAAGAAGAAGAAGAAGTAGAAACGATATTGGTCTGCACGATTCTGCTTTCTAAACTGGTTTCCATGGTTTGGTAATCATGATTAGTTCAGCTTTTTTCCATGTTGTTTGTACATATTGCAACCTAAATACTGCATTTATAAGGTTTGCCAGATTTATGATGACCTTCTTAGATAATTATGGTAGTATATCGCCTGTTATTAAGTCAAAATTCTGAGCATGTTTGTGATTGATATCGAGGACGTGAGACTAGGATTTGTTGGCGAAGAAGAGTTCTATTTTTAGAACTTCCAACGTATTTGTTGGGGTCCAGTGGGCAGTTGGAACCAAGGTACTTAGACAATAAATTCAAAAATAAAATACAAAAATATTAATTTTTACTGGTATTTTTTATGATAAGTAAGTACAGACTACTACACTATAACTCTTTATTAAAATTTTACCCTGTAAAGTCCCAGTGTTCTAGTGAACACTGGGTAAAGCTGGATACACACATACCTATAAATTATGAAAGTAGCTGGTATGCTAGTTGCTAGCATAAGCCAGTAACTGGCATGCACAAAACATATTTGCGAGTAATTGGCATGCCAGCAGCTTGCAAGCATGTACTAGCAAGGCAAAAACAATACCGGTAGATATTACACGTACCAGTAATTAGACTTATTTCCACGTGAAAAGTACTAAAAAGTAATTTTTTTAAGTTTTTGAATTTCAAAACAAAAAAGGAAATTATTTAGATTGAATCAGACAAAAACTTCAAAAGAAATTAAAACTTCAAAATCTACTGGCATACCAGTAGCTGTCACGTGCGTTCACATATGCCTCTGCACTCTCCACGCATGCGTATTGCTTGCGATTAGCTAGCATGGCGGAAACTAGCATGCTAGTAAACGTTCACACTTGCCAGTTTGGGTACATTACCTGGCGCTTGCTAGTTACTGGTATGCCATTGTGCTAGTAACAGGCATGTGTATCTCCGGCTTAAAGATAAGGAATTAGTGTACTATTAATTTTTTTTTATATTTTATTATTTAGATATTCGTCATCATTATCATGGCGTCTACCATCTGGTTGTGTGATAATACTTTTCCATTGGTTCCTGTTTTTGCTTATGTGTATCCACTTTCTAACTCCAATCTTCCTAAGGTCCGCAATTCTCGTTTTCGGTATTTCTCGTGGTCTGCCTGATACTAGTCTCCATTTGGTGATTTTCTGAATAAATACTTCTGGATTTCTCCTTTATATATTTTCCATCCATCTGAATCTCTGTGCCTTGATAAATCCGACGGTGTATTCTCCTTTCAACGGTTCCCTGATTTTAGATCATCAGTTTTCTTAATTCATTATTTCCTAAGTTTAGTGGACCTGCGACCCTCTGAGTTATTTTTCTCTCTAGGATTTTTTTCTTTATCTTTCTGTGTCAGGTACATTACTTGCTGCTCTTTAAATTTTCCGTTTAATATTCTGAGTAAGCTTCTTATCTTTGAGGAAGTTGTATTACCAGTAATTTCCATTTCATTGACTGGGACCCCAAGATAATTGAAGAGTTATCCCTTTTCAAACTCATATTCGTCAATATTTAACCTTATCACATTAACTGTATTTTTTCTTAAGCATATTAGGTATTTTGTTTTATTTTGATTTATTGCCAAACCCCTCTTGAATGCTTCCTTGCACAGCTTCGCAAATTCTTCCTTTTAACTGTTTAGGCTTGGGCTAATCAATGCTATGTCATCAGCGTATGCCACAACTTGCGACGTCGATATTCGAACAATTCCTTAGAATAATTATAACAGTAATACAATTATTGTACCTTTTATTTAGATTGCTCTTATTGTTCCTTCTATAACGACATTAAAATAGTACCGTTGATAAAGAGTCGCATAGTTGCCATTTCCATATTTTTGGTGAATTTTGGTGAAACACTGAAAAATAATAAAGCCTCTGGTTCGGATAATCTCCATGCCGAACTTTTCAAAAACGGCGGCGACACCCTCCTGAACCACATGCATAAACTGATAACTGCAATCTGGCAACAGAAAGAAACACCCTCAGACTGGAAGTTAGGTGTACTGTGTCCTCTACACAAAAAGGGAGACATGATGGTGTGTGATAATTATAGAGGCATCACTCTACTCAATATGGCATATAAAGAGTTGTCCAACGTATTGTACAAAAGACTCCTCCCCTACGCCCAAAAAAAATAGTGCTAATTCCGTCCTAATAAATCAACAACGGACCAGATATTTACAGTGAGGCAGATCCTTGAAAAAACCCTAGAGTTCGGCATCGACACCCATCACATATTCGTGGATTTCAAAGCCGCATACGACTCAGTTAAGAGAGTCTTGTCCAATTAACTGAACTGACACTCACATGAGCAGAGAGCATGTTAAAAATCCAATACGATCTCTTAAGACCCTTCCATTGCAAAAATGGACCAAGACAGGGTGATGGACTATCGTGTCTCTTATTTAACCTGGCATTAGAAAAAATTATTCGAGTGTCCCAGATTATTACGAATGCTACTATTTTTAACAAATCAGTACAAATTGTCGGATACGCAGATCACATAGACATCATAGGTAGGCCCACAGAATTTTTGAATTAAGCATTTCGGTCGTTAACAGCATCTGCACAGAGAATGGGACTAAATATAAATGTTCAAAAGACCAAATGTATGTGTTGCAGTAGGTCAAGCAACCCAATCCCTACAAGAATAATAATTGATGACCTAGAACTGGAAGGTGTCGACACCTTCATATACTTAGGCTCGCTGCTAACTAACGATAACAATGTCAGTGAAGAAATTAAGTGAAGAATGGTGTTCGCCAATAACTGTTACTATGGCTTAAGAAGACAGATGGCCTCAAAAATACCTAGAAAAATTAGATTGACTGTATCCAAAACACTAATAAAATCAGTGCCAACATATGGTTCAGAAACTTGGTCACTTACACAGAATGACCAAGAACTGCTCAAACGTTTTGAGTGAAAAATCCTAACACGAATAAATGGAGGCATAAAAGAACAAGGTTTGTGGCGCAGGCGTTACAACTTTGAATTGTATAGAAGTTTTGGAGAACCTGACGTTGTAAAATTCATTAAGGTAGCAAGCCTTAGATGAATAGGTCATGTAATCAGACGAGAGGAAGATGCCATAGACAGAAGAGTTTTTGACCGAAGAGGGCGATAGGACAACGAGCAAGAGGAAGACCGAGACTTAGGTACCAAGACAACCTAAAAAATGATCTGAAATCTATTGGAATTAGAGCATGGAGAAGAGTTGCCAGAGACAGAGGCGAATGGAGGATTGTTCTGAAGAAGGCTTTGGCTCATAAAGAACTGTAACGCCACTGATGATGATGATAGTGACACTAAAATAGTAAAATTGGTAGAGTCGTCCTGTCGCATTCCAGTTGCCATATCTATATTTTTGGTAAATTTTGGTATCTTCAAAAATCCAAAAAAAATATTTAGATGTTAATGAAACTAATTAACTAAAATACTTAACTGATTTAGTGATTCTTCACATAAATTATTTAGCTATTTTAGTTTCTACGTCGACAAAATAAAAAAATAAAAATACGGCGATCACTTAAGGTAAAAACCACACACAAAGAAAAACAATTATAATTTAGTATAGGGGAACGTACGGACTGAGCTACTTATACAAAATGAATCAACTAGCACAGAAAATCTATTCGGCTTTCAATTCTGGAGGTAAATTAGTTTCTCCGTTTTCCTTTTTTGCTCTTCTCAAAAGGATTCGTGACATAAACATAGTAGAAACATCAAGGGTTATTTTATATATCGAGTTGGTTCTTCATCAGAGACCCCGTATCATAAAATATGCATTGGCTGTGGATTTATTCGATCAATGCTCAACATTGGTGGAGAAAAGTTTATTAATTTTAATGTAATCATCGTAACTTAAAGGATATTTATATCTCGTAAATTTCCAAGGGTGTGATAGGTATACACGAACTCGAAAACTTTTTGCCAAGACTAACGTGAATTAAACGTGAAGCGGTTTCAGAAATTACCAACATTACTTCTCATTTACTCAAGACCAACTTTAGTATTGAGCCTTCTTCGACTACATGATAGCCAGGACTAACTCGCCTTTTAAAATATGTAACATCACATTTGGGTGTAAAATATATTGACTTTTGAAAAAATCTGAAGACCACCAAAGTCCCATTATGATGGAATTTTCTATTTGTAGGTCGTTCTGTATTAGCTTTAGAAATAAGTAATAATAATACTAATTACAAAAAGTATCGCATAGTTTTTGAAACAGAAAAAAAGTTTAAAAATAATTTTTAATTTTTAGGAGAATATTATAATACGCGTATATATTATCGTCTTCTTTAGGTGTCTAGAAAACCCATAGCATTTCAAGTTGAAGCGTGTTTTTGCAGAAAAAAAAATCAAGGCACTCGTGGGAGTACCGCCAGAAGTGAAAACTTCTTACGAAGCAAGCCCCTTTGAGTACACACTCTATCCCTACTCCAACCATTATAACTTCGGTCGAACTTATACGCAATTCAACCTAGAGTATATAAATTACTAATATCTGCCATGTCGATAACGATCGCGAGTTCAATGCTTTTTCCCCATCCAAAGAGAAGTGATATACCTACATCATATACCCATTGGGTGCATCCTATACTATTTATATATACATACACATAATACATAAACGTACAGAATTTATTTTGCTTTTTCCTTATCCAGAAAGTGCACAAAATCGCTACAGAAGTTTTCACTTCAAAAATACTTTAAACTCTAGTCACTTATAATGATTGGAGTAGGGACCGTATGGCCCCTTATGCGCTTGCTTCGCAAGCTCCTTCGGGTGCACACTCTATCCCTCCTCCAACCATTATAACTTTGTTTGGACTTATACATACGCAATTCAACCTATACTATATAAATTACTAATATCTCGCCGTAGCGATGACGGTTGCGATTTCAATGCTTTGTCTCAATCTAAAAAGAAGTTCTATACCTATATTACACACGCGTTGCGTGCGTCCTACACTATTTATATATACATTCACGCATACACCTAATATGTAGGTACCAAAAATGCGAAAATTTCAAACCAATAAGATTGTTGCCACATCCGTACAGAATGCTTACCAAAATAATTACTAAACAAGCTATCAAATAAATTCGATAGTTACCAGCCTGTTGACATAGTACCATAGAACACCTACAGACAATAACGACACTTATCGAAAAGTGCAACGAAGACAATGAACGTCTTCATTTGATATTTGTGGATTACAATAAGACATTCGATTCCATAGAACTTTGGGTCGTATTAGAAGGAATGGTTCTAGATACAGAGTACTCCTCAAATACATATACGACAATGCAACTATGCAAATAAATGTATCATAAGGTCTAACAACAAACAAAATAAGAAAGGAGAGAGAAGTTATACAGAGGACAAAAACAAATAAAACAAAAGTGATGAGAAATCGATATGTCACAATCGACTTAGATGGAAGTTATATAGAAAGTGTCGAAAAGTATATATACTTAGGTCACACGATCAAACTAGGCAATCAGAATCAAACGTCAGAAATAACTGGAAGAATCCGAATGACTTGTGCAGCAGTAGCAAGACTCAGTGATGTGTTCAAGAACAAAAAGGTACTAATAAATCTAAAGAAAAGGGTATTCAACAGTTGTATTCTAACAATTATGACGTATAGAATGCAGACGATGACACTTACAGAGGTATCAGCCAATAAATTGAGAACGACACAGAGGGCGATCAAACGAGCTATGTTAGGGGTATTTCTGAGGGAACATATACAAAATGAGGACGTATGAAGCAGAACGAAAGTGGAATATGTAATTGGAAGAATTGAAATGCAAATGAAACGGACCTGGGTAGAACACGTCGTACGACAAAACATCGAAACGTGGACGAAAAACATTGTACATTGGAGACCACGCGAGCACAGTTGTAGTAGAGGAAGACCACAAAAACGATGGCTAGACGACATCAAAGCAAAAATGGGGAGAAATTGGAATTAAATAGCACAAAACAGAGAAGGATGGAGAACTCATGGGGAGGCCTTTGTTCAGGAGTGGATGCAAACAGGCTGAAGAAGAAGATAATATATATAGATACAAAATTTATTTCGACTAAACGAGGACGGTCGCGAAATCAATTCTTTATCCCATCCAAAAATAGGTGTTATTCCAATATTATATACGCGTTGCGTGCCTTCTACACTATTTATATATACATACACATAATAATATAGGTATACGTACAAAATTTATTTCGTCGAATCGATGACGGTCGCGATGACAGTCGCGAGATCAATGCTTTCTCCTCATCCTAAAATAGATTTTACGTTTATTTTAAATTTAAATACTTCGACACAATTTATATATACATACATACACATAATATATATCATAAGCGACGACGGTCCCAATGACGGTAGCGATGACGGCCGTAAATTCAATGCTTCCTCCCCTATCCAAAAAGTGCACAACGTCTAAAAGAAGTTTTCACTTCAAAAAAAAACAGTAAACCAAACGTTGTTAAAACAGGATATTTATTTTGGACTTGTGTGTTCGATAATTTGATCTATGCATTATGTCTGCTGGAGTTTTCAATGAGGAGGTGCGTTCTTACAAAAATGAGTAATATAACGTCAGAACAAGTAGCCCAAATTTTAGCTTTAATTGGAGATGGATGATCGCAGCAATATCTTGCTGACGTTATGGGAATCCACCAATCCAGCGTTTCAAGTGCTTTAAGAAGGTATAGAGAAAGTGGAGGATACACAAGAAGACCAGTTTCTGGACTTCCCAGGTGCACGAACCCCGCAGATGAACGTTATTTATATCAGCAAACTTTGTGTACACATCATGTTACAGCTAGACAACTCATCATTCTCTTTGCCTTAGCTCTATGCGGGGTCAGCTTCCCTAATTGCATTTCTCCACACAATTCTATCTTGGGTCATATCAATGTCAATCCCCTTTACCAACATGTCCTGCCTTATCGTCTCCCCCAGGTCTTCTTTGGTCTTCCTCTCCTACTCCTTCCAGGAATCTGCACTTCAGCTATTCTTCGTATTGAGTGATTAACGTCTCGACGTTGAACATGACCAAACCATCTTAACCTATGCTCTCTCATTTTGGCATGAGTTGTTCCCACACTTGGTGCCACACATTGATGCCAATTGGCATCAATTGGTGCTACAGCTAGACAACTGCGAAATGATATTTTCATGATCCACGTCCCGTGGCCCGTAATGTTCGATTCGTAAAGTGTAAACTCTGTTAGAAACAGATTTAGGTAATTTGGGATCGGAGCCAGAATGCCTGCTACTGGTCCCCTGTTAACGAGTGCATACTGTTTAGCACGTTTAAGTTTTGCACCAGAACATGTCGACTGGGATACTAACGACTGGACTAACATTCTTTTTACTGATGAGTCAAGATTTGCACTTTGTGGATCCGACAGACACTTTTCACTTTCGGATCCACAAAGTGGAAATCTTGACTCATCAATAAAAATAATATTTGCCCAGTCGTTAATATATCAATCAACATGTTCTGATGCAAAACTAAAACGTGTCATATGATGTGCCCTCTTTAACGGTGGAACAGTAGCACGCATTCTGACTCTGATTCTAAATTCCCTTAATCGGTTTCTAACCAAATTGGTACTTATTCTAATATTATAGTCTGTGGAATAGCTTTTTGTATAACAAGGGAGGAAAGTGCTACTTTTCCTCCCGAGACGCGTCGGGCAGTAATCATTTAAGGGAGGCAAAGGCACTTTACTCCCATGTTATACATATGATTTTTCCACCTTCCTCAAATAACAAGTCATTTTTTCATTTTTACTTAATTTATTTATGTAACTAACCAACAAAATTTATTACAACTAAAACTAACAAGTAGGTATAATATAACTGTAAACTGTCAAAAATAAGTCAAATTATTAATGTAAACATTGTTAAATCAAAATAACAATTTACTGTTTTTTACCATTCTGCAAAATACAAGGGAGTTTTATAAATAAACGTTAAAATGTATAGATACTTACGTAATAGAGAATAGATATTTTACACGTCGTCAATAAGTTATATTTCATGAATAAAATACCATGACGTCACTTTTACTTTTGCTCCCTATGGAGGAAAAATATTTTCCTACCTAGGGAGGAAAAGTACAACTTTTCTCCCTACAATCAGGTCCGGAAAAGTATACTTTCGGTAGAGGTAGGTGGAAAAAATCATTTCGCAGTTGTCTTGCTGTTACATGATGTGTACGCAAAGTCTGCAGATGTAAATAACGTTAATCTGCGGGGTTCGTGCACCTGGGACGTCCTGGGACTGGACTTCTTGTGTAAGCTCTATTATTTCTATACCCTCTTAAAGCTCTTAATACGCTGGATTAGTGGATTCCCATAACATCAGCAAGATATTGGTGCGATCTTACATCTACAATTAAACCTACAATTTGGGCTGCTTGTCCTGACGTTATATTACTCATATTTTGTAAGAACGCATCTCCTCATTGAAAACTCAAAAAGTCATAGTGCACAGATCAAATTCTCGAACACAAAAGTCCAAAATAAATATTCTCCTTTAACATTGTTTTGTTTAGTTTGTTTTTTGGGCAAAAACACGCTTCAACTTGAAATGTTATGGGTTTGTAGACGCCTAAAGAAAAGGACATACCAGTAATTATAACATTCTGTTAAAAATTAAAAATAATTTTTAAATTCTTTGTTGTTTCAAAAATTATGCGATACATTTTGCGATTAGTGTAGTTTAGGAAAATGTCAGCATCATTCTCTTTGCCTTATCCCTATGCGGGGTCGGCTTCCCTAATTGCATTTCTCCACACAATTCTATCTTGGGTTATATCAATGTTAATCCTCTTTACCAACATGTCCTGCCTTATCGTCTCCCCCCAGGTCTTCTTTGGTCTTCATCTTCTACTCCTTCCAGGAATCTGCACTTCAGCTATTCTTCGTATTGGGTGATTAACGTCTCGACGTTGAACATGACCAAACCATCTTAACTTATGCTCTCTCATTTTGGCATCAATTGGTGCCACACCTAAACTTCCCCTAATATGTATACTCTAATATATAATACTCCTAATATAATACCCCTAATATAATTTCTAATTTTATCCTTCTTTGTCACTCCACTCATCCGTCTAAGCATTCTCATTTCCGCCACATGCATTCGTTCTTCTTCTTTCTTTTTCACTGCCCAGCATTCACACACAGCCGACACAGCCGGTCATAGCCAGTCTTATGGCTGTTTTATAGAATGTTCCCTTTAGCTTCATTAGAATTTTTCTGTCACACAACACACCACTCACTTTTTTCCACTTCATCTATCCAGCCCTAATTCTACTGCATGCATCTCCATCTATTTCTCCATTACTCTGTAATACCGGTCCTAGTTACTTAAAACTATTGCTTTTCACAATCATTTCACCTTCCAAAGATACCATTTTATTTGTAGTAACTCCATCTTTAAATGAATATTCCAAATACTCTGTTTTTGTCCTACTAAGTTTTAAACCTTTTTCTCCACTACTGGCGTGCAATAGCGCAATAGTGGCGTGCCCTCTGAATGGAAAAACTCCGTAACTACCCCTATATACAAAAATGGTGGTAGAAAAAATTGTAATAATTACAGAGGCATTAGTGTGACCAGCTCACTTGGAAGACTGTATGGACGAATAATAAAGAAACGGATAGAAAAGGAGTGGCAAGATTCCGAAGAACAAAGTGGATTTACAGCAGGTAGATCATGCACAGATAACATTTTCTGCATAAGGCAACTACTAGAAAAGCGTTCTGTTAGAAATCTAGAAACTCACATGGTATTTGTAGACTTAAAAAAAAGCATAAGATACCGTTCCCAGAGAAAAAATGTTTGAGGTATTACAACAAACCTCTTTAAATTGAAAATTCATCCAAACAATAAACGATCTCTATGCTAATGCAACAACAGCAATTAAAATTGGAACGAAACTTTCAAATGCCTTTGAAACATCGAAAGGCCTTTTGCAGGGATGCTGTCTGTCGCCCACTTTATTTAAAATTTACCTTACACATGTGTTAAAATATTGGACTAGGAAATGCCAAACATTGGGGATACCAGTAGGAGATTCTTATTTGTATACATTGCTATTTGCTGACGTCCAAGTTGTGATTGCTGCTGATAAAGATGACGCCAGTTACATGATTAGAGGAATTGAAAAAGGAGTACCGAAAATGGGGTTTGGAAATGAGCATGGAGAAAACTGAATACCTTGTAGTCGGAGGTGATACTTAGAGACTTAGAATTAGAAGGGGAATACATAAAAGGATGTGATGAATTTAAATATCTAGGTTCTATTTTTGACAAAAACGCCACATGGGATCAAGATATAGAATATCGAATAAGGCAAGGAAGAAAAGCTATAAAACAGCTGAGTGGCATTTGGTGGAGTACAGGACTGCAAAATCAGACAAAGAAAAAAATCTACCAAACTAGGTGATACTTAGAGACTTAGAATTAGAAGGGGAATACATAAAAGGATGTGATGAATTTAAATATCTAGGTTCTATTTTTGACAAAAACGCCACATGCGATCAAGATATAGAATATCGAATAAGGCAAGGAAGAAAAGCTATAAAACAGCTGAATGGAGTACAGAACTGCAAAATCAGACAAAGAAAAAATCTACCAAACTATCGTGGAAGGGATTGTCCTGTACAACTCGGAAGTGTGGGAAGTAAAAGACCGACAAAATAAAAGACTACAAGCTTTAGAAATGGACGCGCTTAGAAGAAGCTGCAGAATATCTAAACTGCAGCATATCCAAAACGAAGAAATAAAAGAAAGAATGGAAGTAGAAAAAGATATTATAGACAGAATAGAACAAAAAATATTAATATGGTACGGGCACGTCCAGAAAATGGGACCAACAAGATGGCCCAAGGAAATGATCCAGTATGCACCACTCGAGAGAAGAAAAAGTGGCAGATCGAAGAGAACATGGATACAAAATATAGAGAAAGTAATGAACAGTAGACAACTCAACGAGGAAGATATTCGTGACCGAAAAGCATGGCGAATAGGATGCGGGAAACGGCGAATGCTGTAGAACATCTCATATATATATATATATATATATATATATATATATATATATATATATATATATATATATATATATAGCTTGTCTCCACTGTTCTGGTTTTTGTTCTAAGTCTCTTTCACTATTTCCTATTAACACTACATTATCAGCATACATTAGGTACCATGAAATACTACCCTGTAGTTTCGCTGTTATCTGGTCCAAAGCTAATGAGAATAAATAAGGACTAAGCAGCGAGCCCTGGTGCAATCCTACTTTCACCGTAAATTTATCAGTCTGTCCCACACCCGTCCTAACACTAGTCGTTACTCCCTTATACATATCTCTCACAATCTTTACATATTCGCCAGGGACTCCTTTCTTATTGAGTGCCCACCACAGAATCTCTCGAGGAACTATATCATATGCTTTCTCAAGATCAATGAATACCATATGAGCGTTGGTCTCTTTATTCCTGTATTTTTCCATCAGTTGCCTTACAATGAAAATTGCATCTGTTGTTGATCTGCCCTGCATAAAGCCAAATTGATTATCGGATATTTCGGTTTCTTCACGTATCCGTCTATTAATTACTCTCTCCCATATTTTCATGGTGTGGCTAAGTAGTTTTATAGCCCTGTAGTTTGTACATTGTTTTGTGCCTCCCTTTTTGAAGTTATACTTCTTTACGCGCGATATGAGGGTGAATTTTTATATGTTAAAACCTACGATCCCGGCGCATGCGCATTAAACCTTTGTTCTGATTGGATGTTCAAATGACATGTCAAAAATTATCCAATATGGCAGCTGTAGCGCTGTTGTGGTTTGGACGGTTGATGGTTTGGTTATGTATGGTTGTTGCGTTTTAAAATTTGTGAGAAGAGAAACAACACAGGTTAGTTAATAGTTATACTGCCTTTTTAAATAGTTTTCATATTATATTTTTGAAGTTATACTTCAAAATGTTTTAATTTATGTATGTATCAGTCCAGAAAAGGTGTGGAAAGAATATATTAGTGTTTTTAAATATATTTTTCTACAAACGTGTTAAAAATGCAATTTTTAGGACTCCATAGGAGCATTAAAAATGCTACTTTAAGGCACTAGTGCTTTAAAATTTTTAAGGCACTGCAGTTAAAAGTGAATTGTCAAATTGTGAAACGTCAAAATATTTATATTTCATTTATTAACATTAATATTAATAATACAACTTGCGCAATTTGAAAAAGGTGGTTTAAAAGGTTTTTTATTATAATTTTGTGTCTTTGGATTTGTCTTCTTTGGGCGTAAAATAATAAAATATCTATTTTTATATTTCACTTGTCACTGTGATGTATAATTATGTATATCTGAAAGGTAAATTGCATGCGGCTTGATGGCCTTGTTGGTAGAGCATTGGACCAGAGATCAAAAAATCGCGAGATTGAGGGTTCAAATCCCGGACGATTCATATTTTTTTCTTTTTTTTTTTAATATTTGGCATTGTTAAGTTTTGGTTCATTTTTGGTAATTATTGTTAATTTTTTGTATTGTAACTGTTAAGTAGGTATATTTATTTCGTTGAAATTATATTATAATAGAAGTATAACTTCTAACGTGCGTACAAAGTACACACACATTCTTTTTTTTTGTAGACAGGTACTAATATACTGCTTCTCCATTCGTCTGGCATTTGTCCAACTTCCATAATTCTATTAAATAGACCTGCTAGCCAACTTATTCCTGTCTCTCCCAATGCTCTCCATACTTCCCCAGGAATATCATCTGGCCCGACTGCTTTTTTTTATTTTTTGAAGCGCTTGAGCCACTTCCTCGTTTGTTATTCTGGTAACCATTGCTGTTACTGTCTCCGTTAACTACACAGGCTGTCTGTCAAATTCTTCTTTTAATTTGTAGTTTAGGAAAATGCAGTTTGAAATATTTCTTTGTTTGAGAAATTTTTTTGGTTCTAATTAACTTTAATTTTTTTTTGTGGTTTCTGTTATTTATTTTTCCCGATATTGGTAATCATCATGGCAATGTAACCTTTATCGGAAAGTGTTCGAAACTGCTCTGCGCATGCCATATGGTTCTTAGGTTATTGAGTGAATTTTACCTTAGTGTCATCATCCAACTTTCTGCGTCCAAAGTTGAATATAGGCTAGGGTGGTTCGAAAATTTTTTTTTTATTTCAGATCGCTATAGTGCGCAAAAGTTGCCATTGGTATAGACTTAAAAAAAGCACTAATTATTATTTTTTTATTAATTTGTCTTCCGGTCGCGCAATGCCATCGAAGTTAGCAAAAATTGTGAAAAACCTTGATTTTTCATATATTTTTTTAACAGGCCAGATGGTTTTAATTGCGTTCCTATACCATGAATTAACTACTAAAAGTATGTAAAATCAATATAAATGCACTTATTATACATTTGTTTCATATCTTCCGGTCGCGCAACATAATACAAAATAAGTAAAATTAGTAGTTTTTGCAAAATTTCAAAGTTTGACTGTTTGGTACAATTTAGTCATACGACTTTTAGAGATGGTCTAGTTTAATTCAATTACAATAATATATTTAAAATCCAAGCATATAAGATACATTTTGATATTCAAGTGGAATTCGGTCGCGCAGCTTCGTCAAAAACAGCAGACTACCGAGATGCGAGGCGAAAGTGACGAATGCCAGCGATGCGCGCGCAGCCACAAATAAAGATACATGTGGGAATACCTCTACAATGGAGTATTTGTCTTCTCCATTACAACGAACTGCCATTCCACCACCTTTTCCAACACTTAGATGAAAATGCAACAGGCCCAATAGTATATTCCGGACCAATTGGAATGGCCCTACCTGATTGTGAAAGACTACCACTTATTGATTTTAATCCTATTGATTGTGAGATTCCAAAAGTTGACAAGCGTATTCTTAGCAAGCACCAATAATTTTACTTGCTTGAGATATCAGAAGTCATCAAGTCAGGACATTGTTCAGAAGACTTTGTAGTGGGTACGTGATCCTAGCCCAACGTCACATTCAAGATGGCTTACTACTGCAAACCGAGTTTTGCGTTTCTACATCAGTGTGTCCAACCCTTCGGAAAATCTGAGAGAGATTGTCACATTCATTCTCAAATGTTGTAATATGCCTATGTGGTTTGCCACAAAAATAAACCACAAATTCACAGATGGGCCTAGACATGATTACAAAATCATGGAGTCTTCAAGTTGCTTACCAGAAGAGCTTCTTTAAGTTGTTGATCCCGTTTTACAACGAAATGCTTACTTTGCCCATCCCGAAAATTTACTTTTGGCTATGGTAACTGATGACAGACCATATCCGAGAGCTGGGCTTTAGACGTATCATGAAGGAAAAGCAAGCAATAGCTGAAAGTCACTCTATCAGAATCTTTAAACCACCAAACTTAAACTTTGAAGCTAAATAGTATTACGAAATTATCAAATGGAACAACAGTACACTGACTCCCCTCTACTGCTAAGAATATTGACTAATGAAGAGATAAAACAGTATGTGAGCAATGACTTCAAGCCTGTTATGAGTATAGATGTTTTGCCATGCCATACACAGGCAGTTGAAAGATGCGTTAAGCTAGTGACCGAAGCTTCAAGTAAAGTGTGGGGACACAGTTCCAGAGAATGCTATATCAGAACCACATTATTGCACCGCTCAGCGATGCCAATGATTAAAATCAATAACAACTGGTAGTCTTTCACAATCATGTAGGGCCTAAACAATCGGTCCGGATATCCTATATTGCCTGTTGTATTTCCATCTAAGTGTTGGAAAAGGTGGCGGAATGGCAGTTCGTTGTAATGGAGAAGACAAATACTCCATTGTAGAGGTCTTTCCACATGTATCTCTATTTGTGGTTGCGCGAGTTTCGCTGGCATTCATCACTTTTGCCTCGCCTCTCGGTAGTCTGCTGTTTTTGACGAAGCTGCGCGACCGAATTCCACTTGAATATCAAAATGTATCTTATATGCTTGGATTTTAAATATATTATTGTAATTGAATTAAACTATAGCATCTCTAAAAGTCGTATGATTAAATTGTACTAAACAGTCAAACTTTGAAATTTTGCAAAAACTACTAATTTTACTGATTTTGTATTATGTTGCGCGACCGGAAGATATGAAACAAATGTATAATAAGTGCATTTATATTGATTTTAGATACTTTTAGTCGTTAATTCATGGTATAGGAACGCAATTAAAACAATCTGGCCTGTTTAAAAAAATTGTGAAAAATTAAGGTTTTTCTCAATTTTTGCTAACTTCGATGGCATTGCGCGACCGGAAGACAAATTAATAAAAAAAATAATAATTAATGCTTTTTCAAGTCTATACCAATGGCAACTTTTGAGCCCTATAGCGATCTGAAATAAAACAAAAATTTTTTTCGAAGCACCCTAATATAGGCCTTCCCTAATTTCTTCCAATTTTGCCGGTCTTGAGCTTCCCACAACCAATTTTCGACGATTCCTTTGACATCATCTACCAATCGTGTAGGAGGTCTACCTCTGTTTCTCATATCTGATCTTGGTCTCGACACTGTAGTTTTTTATTCCACCGTCTATCATTTATTGTGGCTACATGGCCCACCCAGTTCCACTTCAGCCATGCTATGTGCTACCTTTCTGACTCCTGTTCTTATTTTCTTGTTTTTAACCGTCCGTCTGAGAGTGAGTCCAACGACCATTCTATTCTTCCTTGGGTTACCCTAAGTTTGGTTGCTGTGGTCTGGATTAAGCAAAGTGTTTCGACGAGCCAAGTATGACTGGAAATTCATGACTGCAAAGTCATGACTGGAAGCAAACATTTGTTGAACGTCTTCCGTTTTAAATAATTTGGCATTTTGCTCTTGAAGATGTCTGATAGGGCTCCATATGCGGCCCATATTGGAGTAATTCCTCTGTGTAGTTTAGCGCTTTGGTTGTCTCTGGTGATTTTGATTTCATGGCCTAAGTATTTATACATGTGAAGTATACTATTTTCTTGTAATTTTGTACTACCCTTAGTGATTCATCTTTGTTGGTGATGATATTTTAATCTCTTATCCCAATTTCGTTATTTATTTTTTCTTCTTCTTTAAGTGCCACCTCCGCGACGAAGTCTGGCAATCATCATGGATATTTTGACCTTCGAGACAGCTGCTCTGAACAATTGCCTTGAGCTGCAACCAAAACATTCTCTCAAGTTATTCAACCAGGAAACGCGTCTCCTTCCTACGCTTCTCCTATCGTCTACTTTTTCTTGAATTATGACTCTCACGATGTCTTTCGCCTCTCATCACATGTCGGAGATATTGCAATTTCCTTTCTTTTGTTGTTTTCAATTTCCCTTTCTGTGCCTATTCTCCTTAACACTTCTATACTCGTTACTCTATCTAACCATGAAATCCTTAGCACTCTTCTAAATGTCGACATTTAAAACTTGTTAAGTCGATTTATTGCATTTCGATTTAATGTCCATGATTCAACTCCATAGTAAAGCGTACTGTGTACATAACATTTAATTAATCTTATTCTGAGGGACAATGTCAAATCTTTGCTACATATTTTTTGAAGTTATACTTCTTTAGGCGCGATTGGGAGTGAATTTGCATTATTCTGCGCGCACGCGCACACAGACAGTATGGCGTTAGTGGCTAAATCTTTCAAGTTATATAAATATGTCAGAGCAAAAAAGGTGTGAAAAATGTATTAGTGTTTTTAGTAAATATATTTATTATAATTTTTGTGTCTTTGGATTTGTCTTCCTCAATAGTAAGATAAGTATTATTTATTAGTATTTAAACCAAAATATTACATCCTGAATTTTTTCCTCATTTGGATACCCCCCACCAATACTATAGACATCCAAATACTTATTATTGTTAATTATCTGTAATAATGACGAAAGTACGCAACTGTTACTACATCCTAACAGAAGCAGATTTTGACATTGACTTAACCTCACTCTCAGTGACATTGGAGCCTCCATAAAAACTTAGAAACATTTTTCCTATTCTGAAAATCGGAAATAAATAAGATGTAGTGCTCAGTTTGCTTTCCTCATCAAAATTTCCAAACTCCTGTTATTTACATCTCCTATGTGTTATTTATCGACTTTAAAACAAAAAAATTTTTATTATCACAAAGAAACCATTCAATGCAACTCAATCAGGTGTTTTCAAAAATTTAAATTAATTTTAAACTTACTCAACTATTTATTAAATTCAATAGATATTAACATAAATGAAAAAATATTTTTTCATTTTCATTTATTATTTTTTCATACATTACCTTTTCAAACTTTTTAGTTGTATTCCATAAAGTTTCATTGCACTACAGATAATTATAACACTACAGATAATTATTAACAATAAAAATTTTAATTTTACCTACTGCATTACCTATACACTTGACTTTAATTCTGAATTAGTTATTAATGATTTTATTGTTTGACACTTTTAATATTTTTAATATAAATTTTTCTTAGCAAATTAGTATTGTTCAATTTCAATTTTAATTTTTAAACAAATTTCACAGTCAGATCACAACTATTGCACAACCGACCAATCTTGTCAAAAAATCGCACACCCAATTTTTACATTTATAAATTCTTGAACATCCTGAACAACGTCTAACAATCCTATATAAATAAAATCTACACTATTAATTAAAAATAACATCACTTTATATATAACTAACAATTTTTAGTTCCTCGGTTTAATGTCGTGTATCTTACTAATGCCCTCAAGATCCTGCCAATGTTTTGTTAATATATTACATTCAAATCTATTCCTTTACTAACCATCCCTTTGGCAAAGTGCAGAAGAAAAAGTATGACATTGAATACTACTACATAATATATTCTTCCCTTATACCGGAAAGTAAGTATATATCTTATACTTGACATACTTTTGGTTGCCACTGCATATGAATGCGTGCATGTATGTGAGTATGAGGATTGTACACCATGCGTATGCACATGTGGGTATTCATGTGCATGCCTAAATATATGTACTTTGAGATTGGCTTGATCATTAACTTTTGATTTAAACCAGACCACTTAACTAGCTCTGGTTTTTTGTTGTTTATAGCATTTAATTTTACTTTAACAGGAACCTGAAGATGCTGTGAATATTGTAGATAGCGAAACCGGTCGTCAGTTGTAAAATAAATTGTTTGTGAGAACGTCTCTCTTTTCTTTACTACAATAGTATGGACTCACACATGCAACCCATTCATTATTTTTATTATTAAAACCTTCATATTTTTATTATACTTCACTTCGTCTGTTTGTTACCGTGAATTGTCATTATGTTCGAGACGACATACACAGAGACTTCGTAGCTTGATTGGTATAGCATTGGCTAGAGATCGAGAGGTCTTCGGTTCAAATCCAGACCATTCCTATTCTTTTTTTTTATTTTTGGAAAGTGATAAGCATTAAAACTAGTTTAGTATTTAAATAAAATTAAAATAAACTGTTTAAAGTATATTTATTTCGTTGAAATCATATAATAGAAGTATAACTTCTTACGTGCGTACAAATTACACACACATTTTTTTTTTCATTTTCACGAAGTTGGTACGTGCTTTCCTTTTTTGCCATTAGTTAATTTTCTCCTTAGAGATTTGAGGCTCCTGTTATTTTCAATCGTTTATTGGCTCAATTTGTGCTGTGGGTTATCCGTCTTAATAGATTTTTGTACTTGTTTACTTATCTCGTTAAATTCATGGTATTCTTTGCTTCTTCTGCTTTGCATTTTTATTCTCTTTTCCATTAACCCTAGAAAGACCAAGGAGGGTTAAAAAGTATCCACAACATTGCATTACATCCGATTTTCTAAATACCTTTGTTCCTAAAAATCTCAAATAATTAGTAGTTGTCAGCGTACTACTGCTCTATTAGATGGCATAATTAGCATTTCTATAATTTAATTCATTTCCTCATACTTTTATACAAACTTAATAGTAGACTATAAATAATCCCCTTGAATACCTTCAACACCATCTCAAAATGGAAAGGGACGATATCATTTATGTGACAAATTAGCAAAATCTAAAAGAAAAAAGGCCAATAAGTGGGCAAAAACAACCATAGTTTGTTCAAAATGCAAGTATATATGCGGTAAGCATAGCAAGAAGTCAAAAAGGTTTCTGTATCCTACGATGATGCCAATTCCACTGAAGCCGAAGACTCCGGGTAAATTATAAATTCGTATCTTTTAACTGTTCCATTAACGCCTAGGAATAATATAAAAGTGTTATTTTTAAATTAGTTTAAATAAAGAAGCCCGTTTTTGATTATTTATGTGTGGACATTTATTGACCCTCCTTGGTACTCGCTGTTTCTATTAAAAGGTTGGTCCTGCGAGGGATAATTCTTGTGTTTGGGGACTCGTTCTTTCATTAATATGATTTCTTTTGGCAGTCTATCTTCTGGCTTTCCTCTATAGCTTCTATTATAATGTCATTTAGGGTGTTGATATTCAGGTCTGTATTTTTACTGCTTTCGAGGATGCTGTTGATGTGATCTTCAAATTCATGTATATTATCACGCTCTGGCTAAGTAGGTGAAGACTTCTTCTTGACACTGCAATATCTCTCCTTTCCAATGTTTATGTCTATCGAGGCTTTTACCATTATGTGGTCGCTACCTGTTGAAAACTGGTTTAGGACTGTAACATCTTTAAATATATACCCCTTAAAGATGTAACTACCCGAATATTTAACATGGTGATTTACCCAAAAAGACAAAATGCATGGTTATAACAGCAGATCTACTAAGATGTAAAATGGAACTGGAGGATCAGATAATAGAACAAGTGATGGAGTTTTATCTAGGTATCACACTCTCAGATACGCAAATCTCGAAACAGAAGTGGAAGATGAAGTGAATAGAGCAAACCGAGCCGCAGGATGCCAGAATGAAACAATATGAAGATATAAAAATATGGGCAAAACAATGAAAGGCAGACTATACAAAACATAATTAGTCCGGTAATGGCATACGCGGCAGCAACACGACCTGACTAACAGAGAAGAAACAAAAAGAATGCTAGAGACAGTAGATATGAAATCTCTTAGAAGAATCGATGGTAAGATACTATGAGACAGAGCTAGAAGTACAAATATACGACGGAGATATAAATTGGAGAACATCACGGAATGGTAAGAAAGAGAAGAGCTGAATAAATAGATCATATAAGCTGAATTACAACAAATAGAATAGTAAATATGGCGAGAGACAGTTCCCCAATAGGAAGACAATCAGTTAACAGACCACGAAAAAGGATGGAATGACTACTTACTGGAGGCACACCGAGAAAAGAAAATTCTTGACATAAAGAAACTTTATTAATATTTAAGAAAGATCGACTTGGCATATTGCCTAAGAAATATATCTTTGTATATAAGATGTAGTTTTCTAAAATATTTCAAATAAATTTTAATATACCCAAAGAAATATT
The DNA here is from genome assembly GCF_917563875.1 of Diabrotica virgifera virgifera. Lineage (NCBI taxonomy): Eukaryota > Metazoa > Arthropoda > Insecta > Coleoptera > Chrysomelidae > Diabrotica > Diabrotica virgifera. Next base: position 125,354,943 of record NC_065452.1, read on the forward strand.
TCTTAAACATGATTGAACTATCACTTTCTTGCAAACTGCAAACCCATTTGTCAGAAAGAAATTATATTTGTGGTAAGAATATATTTTCTTGGCATTACAAATCTCTTCTTTCTGAGCAATAATATTTCTTAGTAAGGAATATTGTTGTCTTACCATTATTAATTAATGTATTTAATGTTAAGAAATATATTTCGCAGATATAATTGTATATTTAGAATTAAGTTACATTTCTTAAAAATAAAGTGATATTACATACGGCGAAATAAATCATTCTGTTAAGGTAAAATTATTCTTTATTAGATAATAAAAACAGGATATAAAACGTTAGATACATACAAATAATTTCTCCACTCTTAAACCACTGGCTTCTATACAATAATAAAAGGATGGAGAAGCAAATCCAACTTCCTTAGTTTTTCCTTTTACTGTTAATAGCATTTTGTATATCAGCAATTACCTAAAACAAAACCGTGATGGAGAAAGAGTAAACTTATTTTAATAAAAGAAATTTTATAAGGATATAAGTACATACTTATTTTGACAAAAGGAAATACAAAAAAAAAACAAATACACGGGCCCACATAAAAACTATTCATTTTTTGGTATAACAACGGTAGGTATCAGTAAAACAGTATACAATCCAAAAAAATTTCGTGGCGTTTCAACAAATAATAATCAATCGTATTTAGTTCAAACATGGCTTTATTTGTCCTACCATCTTTGTTAATTTTTTTCTTTTTGTATAATTTATCTGTATAATATCACACAATAGACATTGTTTAGCTAAAATAAGAAGAAAAATACTAACAATGTAAAACATTGAAGCAGACATATATTGTAATTTTATTTATTTATATAATCTAAAAGAGACAGCAAACCTAATCATTAAGAAATTTTATTACAGGAAAGTATTATTAGTTTACACCTTAAGTTATTTTATACCTATTAACTTATTCAGTTTTCGGCAATTAAATTTCTTAATCGTTAAGATGTTTCTTTTAGACTAACTAATATTTCTTTATGACAAATAAAGCACACGCCATTTTTGATATAACGTTGAATTGTGGAATTGTATATAGAAGACGATACATTCAAAAAACATATTATAGTTTATACATAAGTATACACATTTTTATAAAGGAACTTACCTGTATACAGTTCTACCATTTATGGAAGACCCTAGTTGGTTAATAGCTCCTTTCAATATTGTTCTGAAGCTTTATATTAGATATATTTTTCTTTCCGAGGTGGAAGTCGAAACGTCAATAAAATCATTGTTTAAGTTAAATTTTGGCTTATTTCCCAGTTAGAATAAGATCTTTTCTTTCAGAGTTGTCCATCAATATAGATATCTAAAATGCATATAAAGATACTATTATATTTCTTTTAGAACTACATATTCAGATATGCAACAATATTATTATTACATCTTAAATTAATCAATTTACTTTTATTTAATACCTATGTACATGTACGTACCTACAAACTATCCCTTAGATTTTAAAGAATACCAACAAATCCAAATTCCATCTATGAAAATGAACTAATGCCACGCCATCTTGTTAAACACTGAGATTAAATCACAAATAGTGAATAATGGTTACTGCGCAATTCTTTTGTGGAAGAAAATCTATTTGCAAGTAATATTTTGGCATTAATGATAAAGTTTCTATTTAATAACCACAGTTACTACAGAGGGTATTTCTGAAGAATTATTTCTTTTGGTTTAAAATATTTATTTGATTGCAAGAAAAGTTCTTGTTAACAAATATAAATATTGATTAACTTAACATATTATATTTCTTATACTGCAAAATATTTGTAGTTTTCAATTTAGAAAACAAAAACTTTCGGATAAGAAAATTAAAATGTAACCATTAATGCATTTTTTAGTATTGAAAAAATTATCTATAAGAAATTATTGAGTTCTGTTTAAAAAACTCGTTTCGTTTTAGGAGAAAAGAAATTGTTCTCTCGGTGCACATTGGAAAAAAGACGGATTCATGCCTACACAAAAAGAAGAAAGAGAACAATAATCTAGTTACCTTACTTTACCAATTTTCATTCTCACCGTCAAAATAACAATAATGAAAATAAAAGAAATAATAATTGTTTTCATAAAAAACGACTAAAAATAAATAATTAAAAGAATATTCGCTTCAATTTCAAATATTCTCATGACAATGGCGCTTCACTATTTTATATAATCTACCTTTTTAAATAAACTTCTTCTCTCTTCCGTCATATGTCACTGAACGTTCTACGATTTAACTATTATGTCTTTAATTAAACGTTATCAATATAGCAGCTTCCTGCGGTCCATATATGAAAATGAATACATTAACAGGGCTAAATTCCAGTGAAACCCCTACTTCACGATAAGACCTTGAACTGACTACACTTTCCCTTTAATTCGTAACAATGGAGGTGTGCTCCTGTAATATGTGGCTCCTATACCGTACATTGGATAATTTGGTACAAAATTTATGTTATTGTTAGAGAAAATGTGCTTAAGATCCCCCCTTACTGTTTAATGTGAGTGAAATAAATTTGATCCTCTTAAAGTGATAACGTAACACCTTTTTATTTCCTAATGTTTGGTAGATATTGTAGGGGCCTTTCACACGATAAACGGTCTCTTAATATTCTCCATAAGGAATAAATTTGCCTTGTTTACGTTACCATTTCGTATATTGCTAGATATTCACAAGGGAATAAAATTATTCCGAATATTTTTCCTGCATTTATTTTTTAATGAAATATATCTTTTGGGTAAACTCAGACATCTTAAAGTAGTCATGAAGGGATTCTTGTTAGGATAGTTAGGATTAAATTATTATATTATTAGCACCATTGAGAAGCATTTTATAACTGCGGATTCCTCCATAACACATTAGAGTCCTATGGGGTGAATGATAGCCTGGGGAGGATTGGGGTTTATAGAAATGGTCCTTCATTTACTTGGACCCATTCTACTCACCCCAATGATGCATATGGGTATACAAGTCTCTACAGGTTCAGTGTATTACTATTGCTGACTGGTTTGTGCTTTGTCAAATGCTTCCTTGAAATCATAAAATATGCGTAGACATCGCAATTTTACATCCCGAGCTCTTTTTACCAAAATCTGAGTATAGAAAATAATGAATCTCGAGTTCCAACTCGGTTACTAAAGCGAAACTGAACATTAATAATGTTTTTCTTGAAAAATTTAAGTAGATTTTTTTTCAATGGCTCAAAAGATTATTTAATTGGATAAACATTTGTATGGAAGTATTGGGTAACACAAAGCCTTCTTCAGAACAATACTCCATTCGCCCCTGTCTCTGGCAACTCTTCTCCATGCTTTAATTCCAGTAGATTTTAAATCATTTTCTAAGTTGTTTTGGTACCTAAGTCTCGGTCTTCCTCTTGCTTGTCTTCCTATCGGCCTTCTTCAGTCAAAAACTTTTCTGACTATGACATCTTCTTCTCGCCTGATTACATGACCTATCCATCTAAGGCGTGCTACCTTAATGAATTTTACAACATCAGGTTCACCTAAACTTCTATACAACTCAAAGTTATAACGCCTGTGACACAAACCTTGTTTTTTATGCCTCCATATATTCGTGTTAGGATTTTTCACTCAAAACGTTTGAGGAGTTCTTGGTCATTCTGTGACTAATTTTCTGAACTATGTGTTAGCACTGGTCTTATTAGTGTTTTGTATACAGTCAATTTGTGTGTTCGCCAAATAAAGTGAATGCCAAAGAATGCAGTGGCTATAAAACCATAAGTATAATGTCACGTACCTTGAAAATTCTGCTGAAAATTATCCACGCCAAAATACACTCTAAATTGGAGCTGGATATTAGTGACACTCAATATGGGTTCCGCAAAGGTATGGGTACCAGAGAGGCATTATTCTCCTTCAGCGTGCTAACACAGAGATGTTTGGATGTTAACCTTCCTTTTACGTCTGTTTTATTTTATTTATTTATTAAGCTCAACAGGCCGTGAAGGCCTAGGGCTGAAAGATTTAATTTTTCCTTACAATTACTATTACATATTTATATATAATGCTATATCCTATACTACTATAATATATACAATATTACATTTGTTTGTATAAAACACTTAATACTACACTTAACATTATTATCAGATTTAGCCATACGGCTCACACTCCCTCTGAGGGGAAAATTGACTCATCCCAGCTACCTACGGTATCAAAAGGATTGAGCTCTGGTGGGACTCTTTCCGTGTTATCGAGCCCTAGGTGACTTGGAATGCAGGTGTATCTCCCAAAAATTTTCTTACACTTCTGGCCGTCGCAAGTAGTACAGCTTTCTGCATGGTCTTATAAATATGTTCATTGAGACCCAGCTTTTTTATGCTTTCGAAGAGGGTCTTTGGAATGACTCCAGTGGTAGACATAACAATAGGTATCGTCTGCGTACTTTGCATTCTCCATTGTCTCCGTATTTGAATTTCCAGATCTCTATACTTGGCGATCTTTTCAGTAAATTTACTACGTAAATTATTGTTGTTAGGTATCGCCACATCAATTAGTGTTGTTTGTCTTGTTAATTTATTAACTAGTACGAGATCTGGTCTATTATGTGCCACTGTTTGGTCTGTGAGCACACTGCGGTCCCAGTATAGCTTGTAGTTGCCATCCTCAAGCACACTCTCAGGAACGTATTGATAATATGGGAGATAGTCCGTTTGGAGAAGTCCCAGCTTGTTAGCTATCTCTTGATGAAGGATTTTTCCGACTGCGTCATGCCGTTCCTTGTATTCAGTTGCAGCAAATGCCTGGCAGCCCCCTGTAATATGTTGGATGGTTTCTTGGGCTTGACATCCATATCGGCATCTGTCGTTTTGAACCTGAGGGTCTTTGACGATATATTTCAGGTAATTTCTGGTTGGTATAACCTGATCCTGAATGGCCAGTAATGAACCCTCCGTTTCAGGGAACATCTTTCCTGATGTCAACCAATAGTTCGACGCTATATTGTCGACATAGTCTTGGCTAACTTCATTGGGATGTCGCCCGTGCAGAGGTTTACCCATCCAGGTGCGCAGTTTTTCGTCCTTAGTAAGGTGGTTTATGCGCATTTCTGGTTCCCTCAATTTGACCGGTGTTGTGTCATCTACTGCGCAAATTGCGCGGTGTAGAGTAGATGTCTCAGCCTGCATCTGAAAATAAGTTCTTAAATTAGCAATCTGTTTATCTAATTGCTCACCTATATCCATAAGTCCTCTTCCTCCTAAATACCGGGGTAATGTCGTTCGTTCTACTGCACTTTTAGGGTGGTGTTTTTGTGCCTTTGTGAGGTGTGTTCGTACTTTTCGCTGAAGATTTTCTATATCCGTTTTTGTCCACTTAACAATACCAAATGAATAGCTAAGCGCGGAACAAGCGTAGGTGTTCAGTGCCTTAAACAAATTTTTACTGTTAAGCTGTGAACGAAGTAGCTGTTTTACCCTTCTTATAAACTCAGTAGTTATCTCAGTTTTCATTTGCTTATGGTCAATTTTCCGCGCCTGCTTTACTCCAAGATATTTGTACATATCGTTATCGCCCATGGCCTCGATGTTCTGGCCATTTTGCATATCGAATCCACCGGGCTGTACCTTTCCTCTGACTATATTCAAAACACGGCACTTGTCTAGACCGAACTGCATACTAATATCATTAGAGAACGTTTCTACAGTTTTTAGCATCTCTTCTAGGTGTTCTCGAGTGGAAGCCATTAATTTCAAATCATCCATATACAACAGATGATTGAGCTTCGCTACTACAGTATTATTGCTTTTAATGCTAAAACCTGAGTCAGTGGAGTTTAATAGCTGGGAAAGGGGGTTCAAAGCTAAACAGAACCACAGTGGACTCAACGAGTCTCCTTGAAACAGGCCCCGGTTGATTGCGATATTTTCGGTTTCAATATTTTTTTCACCAGGTATTTGGAGGTGAATTTTAGTCTTCCAATCTCTCATTATATGCCTTAAAAAGGTCACTATGTTATCATCGACTTTGTATATTTTCAAGATATCTATTAGCCATTCATGCGGTACTGAATCAAAGGCCTTTTTATAGTCAATAAAAGCAGTAAAAAGGTTCCTTTTTTTAGTGAATGCCTGGTTAGAAATGACTGAATCGATGATAAGCTGTTCTTTGCAACCCATGGAACCCTTAGCGCATCCTTTCTGTTGAGGCTCTATGATATCGTTTAGAGCACAGTGTTGGTAGATACGCCGGGTTACACAGGATGTGACCAATTTATACAAAGTTGGAAGACAAGTAATTGGGCGGTACTTGGATGGATCTTGGGTGTTATTTTGATCCTTGGGTATTAAATAAGTAGTTCCCTGAGTTAGAAATGATGGTAATTCCTGCGGATTAGAAATAACATGATTAATTAACGTTGATAAGCACTCATGAATACTCCAAAACTTTTTAAGCCAGAAGTTCTGAACTCCGTCTGGTCCAGGAGATTTCCAGTTATGAAGCTCTTTGATGACATTTGAGACTTCTTCAGTTGTGAATGGTTCGTAGTTAGCAGTGACGTAGTGGTGACAGTTGTGCGTCGTATCTTCTATCCAGCCAGCATTGTTGTTAAAAGCAGCTGGCGTGGAAAGTTGATTTCCCCAAAACTCATGAATTTCTTCTTGGCTTGGGTAAGACTTGTCGACACTTTCTACGGTGGAATTGAGTTTTCGGTAAAACGCCTTCTCAGAGTTCTCAAAAAGTGCATTGTCACATTTTCGGTTGTTACTAACTTTATATTTTCTTAATCGTCCTGAATAGACGGAGAGTTTTTGTTTTAATGTATCCAGACACTGTTGGGCTGTGTTATTTTCTGGATCGTATCTCGAGTGTCTTGCAGTGCTCCGCATTATTTCTTCAGCTCTCTTAATGACTTTTCTACTTGTTACACCTCTTATATATTCTGTGACTTGACCAATATCCCTACGGAGTAATTCAATTTTTCCGAGAAGTCTTTTTTCCCATGGTGCAATTCTGTTACCAGTCCTTCCGTTATTAGTACCCCGTCGTGTTCTGATCTTAACGCCCATTACATTGGCAATTGCTGTTGCTGCACAATAGATTAGCATATGCAGATATTCCAATGTGTGGGCTTCTACGACATAATTGGGTAGGACTTCAGTGTTCACAATTTGTAACAGCGCACCTAGTTTCTTACAAGAGTTTATTCGTGGTAGCGGTGGTCTGCTAAGTGGATTTGTTCCATTAAACTCTTGTACGGCACGAGCCATTTCGTTTTCTAGACTATGGCGCAACTCGTTGTTTTCCTGCTGTGTATTGTCAGGTTGAGTTTCTGGTATGGGAATCTCAGGAATCTGCTCCTCAAGGATTTCATTAGGGATTTGATCTAAAACTAGCTCTTGGTTATTAATCTCCCGTTCGACTTCGCTTTTGATGGCATCGCGTCTAGTCTCTGGGATAAGATTATTTCTTATGATTACCCGGTATTGATCTGATACTCTTTGCTCCGATACTTGAATATCTGGGTACTCCCTGCAAAATTCGGCATACAGCTGTTGTCTGTAGCCGATCGTTTCTTGACCGAGGTTTGTCACCTTATAATAGAAGCGCAAAATGCTTTCATTGATGGACACAGTCCATTTCATGCGCTGCCTCGGTCGTTCCGCTTGAGTGAGCGCCGGCTGATGATCCAGCGCAGCACCTTCGGCGGGTGGAGCTCTTGTTGTTATTTGGCTCGCTTGTGGTTGTGGTTGGGCTGTAGCTGATTGTATGACAGGGGCCCGCCTCCTCAACACCCTGCCACCGACGTCCCGCATGCTGTCACGTCCAGCGCCGGCTCCAGACGTGCCCTGGCGATCCCCAGGCAGCGATCCTAAACACAAATTATTATTCTCCATTCTCATGGGTGTGCATTTTATACCTACTGCCAGGTGTCAGTTTTTGTTCCACGGCAAGTATTCCTGCTACTCTCTGGGTATTGGCGCTACGAATACCCAGAAAGCATCCCCCATTCGCAGGGGGCCGCGCCTGATAGAAGAACTGACAAAAAACTCCCACAGGACACACATTATTATTATTATTATTATTATTATTATTATTATACATAAGCAAGGGCAGAGGGACAAGTCCCTATTATGCCCAAAAACAAAGAAATTACATAACTAACCTACTAGTAGATACAATATAAAACAAAAGAAAAAAGATATAATTTTTGTTTACATAAAAAAAAAATAAAATAGTTCAGCTATAATAAGAAACGGTCAAGTCTGTTTTTAAACGTGTTAGTAGAGGGGGCCGTGACAATGTTATCACTAAGGTTATTCCAACTCTCGAACACTCTATTTGGTAGGAAGTTCTGCCTTGATCTCGTAGAAAAGTTCTCTTTTTTAAGTTTGAACTGGTGACCTCTGAGGCGTTCATCTTGGTTTATAGTAAACATTTCGTCGAGATTTCCGAAACTGAATTTTAATATTTTAAAAGTGGTTATTAAGTCTCCACGTTGTCGACGAAGTTCGAAGGAAGTTAGATTGGCCATACTAAGTCTCTCTGCATAGGAGGGTCTTCTCAGTCCCAATGGAATTCGAGTTGCTTTTCTTTGGACGTTTTCCAACAATGTTTTGTCTCGAACCAAATCAGGATGCCACGTTGGACCAGCGTATTCAAGAATCGGTCTTACGTAAATAGTGTAAAGTTTACAGAATGACTGCGTTGAAACTCTCGAAAAACACCTCCGAATAAGATATAGTCTGGAGTTCGCACGTTTACAAATAGAAGTAATGTGGTCGGACCACGTTAGACTGCTGTTTACGATAACACCAAGGTCGTTATACGAGAACACTGAATCTAATGGTCGCCCGTTAACAAAATACGGCACAAGTGGGTTATTTTTACCTATTCTAAGCACTACACATTTTTCCGCGTTTAAGGGTAGTAACCATTGGGAACACCAAGTAAAGATAGAGTCCAAGTCCATTTGGAGGGTTAACTGGTTTGTCATAGGATTGGCATATATTTTTGTGTCATCAGCATAGAACGATATTTTACTGGAAACATAATAAGGAACATCGCTGGTATAAACCGTAAAAAGCAGAGGTCCGAGGACAGAACCCTGAGGCACTCCACTTTCCACTAACCTGTCCTGTGAGAAAGATTCGCCAACTCTAACTTTGTAATGTCGATCTGTCAGGAAATCATCTATCCAACGAAGTAAAGTACCGCGAACTCCGAAATGTTCTAGCTTATGTAGAAGTCTGCGCTTAGGGACACGGTCAAAGGCTTTAGAGAAGTCTAGATAAACAACGTCGACCGGCTGCGAACTGTTAAGGGATAGCGTCCAGTCGTTAACACAATGTAGGAGATTGGTTAGAGTAGAGCGGCCAGACACAAATCCATGTTGTTGTGTTGGAATGACATGTTCCTGGAGAAGGAATTTAGTCATCTCCTCGGAAATAATGGCTTCCATGACCTTACCAACTACTGACAGCAAGCTAATCGGACGATAATTGTTGGGATCGAGTTTGTTGCCTTTTTTAAAAATAGGGGTGACGGATGCTAATTTCCAACTAGGGGGTAAGGAATTCTGGATAAAAGAAGTCTGCATAATTAACGTTAAAGGTATTGCAAGCGTGTCTGCGCATCTTTTTAACATTTTTGGTGTTAAACCATCTAAACCAGTGAAGCGACTGTGCGAAGTTTCATTAAATGTTGTTTGACATGATCCACTGTAAATTCGACTTGCTCTAAGGATGCGCCGACACGGTTACACCTAATAGGAGGTAGATTGCCATCATTCGATTCTTTAGTAAAAACCTGTGAAAATGCTAAGGAGAGAGTTTCGGAAGAATCTGTGTCAGAAGAGCATAAAGTCTGATTAGGTTTTTGTAGTAAAGGTATGGACACTTTAGATGTCAATGAGGATCTTATGTATTTGTAAACTTTTTTAATGTTACCGCTTTCAATAACACTTGTTTCAAAATTACGTCTTAAAGTTTTTAGAAATGTTTGTAAATTATTTGAAAATCTGCGGTGGTTTTGAAAATCGCTGTAAAGCCCGGTCTGTTTAAATTTCCGCCAGAGATGTCGTTTGTGATTAATTTTTTCTGTTGCCGTTTGATTAATCCACGGTTTAAGATTGTTTTTATAAGTCTTACGGATGGTAGTATTTTTAGAAATTATATTGTGGACGGTATCGAGAAATGCAGTCCACATTGATGAAGGGTCGTTTAAGTCAGCAAAAAACAAATTCCAGTTGATTTGAGAGAATTCAGCGTCGACTTCAGAAAAATCTGTTATGGTGTATGTTACAATATTATTTTTGCGGGGTAGAATTTGATTGAATTGGATGTGAGCCGTTATAACTGCATGATCTGACTTTCCTATAGGAGAGCTGATTTCGAGAGATGAAATCAGCTGTTCGTCGTTAATAAGCACCAGATCTAAAGTAGATGGTTGGTTATTAGTTCTAAATCTGGTAGGTTCTGTAATGAGCTGTATTAAGTTCGAATTTACTACAAAACTTTTAAATAAATTATGAGAGTTTTCGGTGTCAGATAACGAAGTTATTGGCCAGGTGATCTCCGGAAAATTAAAATCTCCAGTAATAATGAGATTATCGAGAGATGATAGTTCTTCAAGTTTAGTAAACATAATATTATCGTGTGCAAGTACTGTAAGAGGTGGACGGTATATACAGACTAAATTAAGGCAAAATGGATTTTTAGTAATAGACACGTGAATAGCATCTATTCCAGGAATATCTAATGGGTTAATGTTAATTTTGAAAGTTGTGGTAATAATATTAGATAAATAAATGCATACACCACCACCGACACGATTTTCTCTGTCTTTACGATAAATTGTATATCCATTGATGTTAACAGAAGAATCAGGGATTGAGGGTTTAAGCCAAGATTCAGCAATACACATAATGTGTGGCTGAAGAAGTTGCACTGTGCATACAAATTCATCAAATTTTGCAGAAAGTGAATCTAAATTCTAATCTTTCCATACATTTCTTCACCACTTCCTTCCATTGTTTTCTGTCCAAAGCTTTTTCTTTCCAGTTTACAATATTACTTTGTTTTAAGTCTTCATATACGCTGTCCTTCCATCTCCTTCTTGGTCTTCCTATTCTTCTTTTTTGTATTGGCTTACGTAATAGAACCATTTTTGGCATTCTCGCCTTTCCCATTCTTTCTATGTGTCCTAAGTATCGGATTCTCTGTGCTTTGATTGCCGTCGTTATTTGTGGTTCATTATATAGTTCTTCAAGTTTCTTATTATTTCTTCTTCTCCATTGACCGTCTATTTTCACGCCTCCATATATTGCTCGTTGTATTTTCCTCTCCCATCTTTCTAAAAGGTCTATTTCTGATTTTTTAAGCACCCATGTTTCACATGCATATGTAGCTGTAGGTCTGATAACTGTTTTGTAGATTCTTATTTTTGTTTTTCTTGACACATCTTTGGATTTCATTAATGGACGCAATGCTCCATACTTTTTGTTTGCTTTTGCTATTCTTGCTTTTATTTCCCCTTCCCCATGTCCCTTTTCATCTACTTTTACACCCAGGTATGTAAATTCTGAAACTCTTTTAAATGCGCATACATTTTCTCCTTCTATCTCCAATGTGAAATTGTCTTCATTTTCTTTATCTGTTTCTCCCATTATCATGTATTTTGTCTTTTCCTTATTTATGAGAAGACCAAAAGGTTTGGCTTGTTTTATTATATTGCTCATTAATTTTGTTAGCTCTTTCTTACTTGTCGATAATAACGTCTGTTTTATAGACTACAATAAAGCCTTTGATAAAGTCAATCATGATCGACTCATGGAAATTCTGAAAACTAAAAACCTAGATTAAAGAGATTTAAGACTAATAACACACCTCTATTACAATCAGGGAGCAATAGTAAGAATTGAAAAAGAAACATCTGAAGAAATGGAAATAAAGAGAGGAGTCCGGCAAGGCTGCATACTATCACCTCTATTATTTAAAACTTATTCTGAAGAGGTAATTCGAGAAACTCTGGAAGATGAAACAGTCGGCATAAGAGTAAATGGAGTCTTAGTTAACAACATCAGAATATGCAGATGATACAGTAATAATAGCCGATAGTTTACAAGACCTGCAAAGACTCATGAGTAAAATAGTAAGGTGTAGTAGGAAGTACTGACTCTCTCTCAATATCAAAAAGACGAAGTTTATGAAAATTAGTAAAAACAACCATAATACTAACGAAATCTTGATAGTAGAGGGCCAGCAGATTGAAAGAGTAAAAAAGTAGACTTATCCAGGAACACTTATATAACACAAAATAATGACTACACTGCAGAAATAAAAGTCAGAATCGAAAAAGCTCGTTCTAATTTTATGAAAATGAAAAAGGTCCTATGTAGCAAAGATTTATCATTAGCTCTTCAAGTACGCCTAAAAAAATGTTACGTATACAGTGTACTATATTATGGAGTGGAATCATGGACGTTAAAGGTAGAGGCAATGAGACGACTTACCGCCTTTGAAATGTGGACCTATAGAAGAATTATGAGGGTTTCCTGGGTAGATAGAGTTACGAACAATGAAGTACTAAGAACAATAGGTAAATAGAAGGAAGTTGAACTTACAATTAAAGAAAGAAAACTACAGTATCTCGGACATGAGATGCAGGGCGAGAAGTATGGCATCCTGCGACTCATAATGCAAGGAAATATAGACGGCAGAAGAAGCATCGGAAGAAGACGAATTTCATGGCTGAAGAACCTGCGAGAATGGTTTAGATGCAGCTCAAAACAACTATTTAGAGCTACTGCCTCAAAAATTAAAATAGCTATGATGATTGCCAATCTCCGTAGCGGAGATAGCATCTGAAGAAGAAGAAGACAGTCAATCAATCACAGATAACTACCACATAGAAAAAGAGGTCTCAGCAAGAATAGCTGCAGGGAATAGAGCATTATAATCCCTATAATCATTATTAAGATCTAAGCTGCTAAAATGACAAGCTAAATTAGGACTGTACATGTCAATTATTCACCAAGTTGTTATGGCAGAGAAACGTGCATTCTACATCAGCGGGGTATAAATAAGCTACTGATACTTGAAAGGAACAGTGGAGAAGGCGCCGCAATGCTAAATTGGTGACTCTGTATGGTACTGAAAACATCATCAAACATATAAAAGCTAACCAGATAAGATAGGCAGGCCATGTGGTAAGATCAGAGGAAGGCAGATTCTTAAAGACAGTGTTTTGAGAGACCAGACAGTAAAAGATCAGTAGGAAGTCACAGAAATAGATGGAAGGATGATGCTGAAGCCAATTTATCTATGATTGAAGTACAGTAATGGGAAATAGAAGCGCACGATCGTAGAAGATAAAGAACTATAGCGAATGTGGCGAAGACTCACCAGTCTCAGACTCAAGCTGAGTTGTAAAGCCAGTCAAGAAGAGGAAGAAACATTTGTATATAATTATCTAATTCTGTTGTATGTGTGCACCCTGGATACAACCTTCTTTAAATACAGTTTTTTGTGTAGTGTCGTATATAAAGAAGATTTTATATTTTCATACAAAAAGTAATTTCGTTTTAGTAAACACAGCTCTAGAAAAGAATACGTTAACTTTACAGCAGTTTTCATAAATGTAACATAACCGTATTGCTCTAGCTATGGTTATATTAGCATTCTGTTAGAAACTATCGACGTTATTACTTTGACTACGATTATCATCACTGTAATATTCGTCTTCTGAATATCTAGTTTAATACATTGTACCATTTAATTTTAGGATCGTAATATTTTTCTAGATATTGCTACATTCTGAGTACTCAAAACTACCTATATATTTTTAATATCTATTTTATACAGGATGCGTCCCGTTTATCTTTACTGAACATTGGAATGTGTCAAACAAGATGGTAATTAGGTGATGCAACGGGTTTTCTATAACTATTTAAGCTTGTAACGTTATGAACGTTTAAATAAACCTTTAAATAATTATTTTGATACCAAATGAATTCATAAAAAATAGTTTGGTAAAGCTATTCTGCATGATACACAAAATGGTTGAGGGAGCAATGAATGGAGAAGACTTACAGGCAGAATGAACTCAAGTATGAAATAAATATATGACATTAATATAAAGAAAGGAATTAGAAAAAACTGTGAAAACTATCGAGGAATCAGCATTATATCATTTATGCACAGACTGTATGGTAAGATCATAAAGAAAAATTAGAAATAGATATAAAGGAGAAAATCGGAAAGACCAGGCAGACGTGAAAAGCATGCTTAGATCACATTTTCACGGTTGAACAACTAATAGAGGTCTGTGTCCAATAAAGGGCATTTAGCAGGTGCGTCAACTAAAACTATGGTACTAGACGAGGCAACGAAGTATTAAACCTAGTAACTTTGTGCAGTAAGATGAATCGTCATGCAACTCTTTGCATTCGATTCGTGAGAGTGTCAGGCAACTTTGTGAACTAAATTGATCTCCGGCAAATATTTTTGTGCATGAGAAAAAGCATCTTTAAAGTGCATCTCGAAGAGATGGATAATAAAAAATTTAGGACTCAGGAAATATTGACGGAAATAAGGTCAAGTTTTATACTTGGGGGTTTTGAAGGTCACTGAACACGAATTTTATGATGGCGATGGTCTCCGAGGTGCCTGATGCCCAGGGTGGAACTCGTCGCCTGGGACGACCGAATAATTCGCGGGACGATCGAATAATCCTCGAAATGAATATTGGATCGAAAAATTAAAAAATACGTGTTCAATATTTCTCAAAAATCTATCAAGTGACACTAAACACGACCACCCCACTCCCCCCTAGAGGTGGGGTGGGGGTAACTTTAAAATCTTAAATAGAAACCCCATTTGTTATTGCAGATTTGGATTGCTTACGTAAAAGTAAGCAACTCTTTTTCGAAACTTTTTTAGAATTGTGGATAGATGGCGCTATAATCGGAAAAAACGATTTTTTCGAGATACCATAGGTAAATTATAGAAACGGTCTAATATCTCGAGAAATACACTTCCAAATAAAAAACCAAAAATTATGTCTTTTATATTTTTTAAGAACCTATTAAATAACATAAAACACGACCCTCCACTCCCCCCCCTGGAGATGAGGTGGGGTGTAACTTTAAAATCTTAAATATTAGCCCCCATTTTTTATTGCAGATTTGGATTCCTAACGTAAAAATAAGTAACTTTTATTCGAGACATTTTTTCGAATTATGGATAGATGGCGCTATAATTGGAAAAACACTATTTATTAGCGCCATCTATTAACAATTCTAAAAAAGGTTTCTAATAAATATTACTTATTTTTTCATGAGGAATCCAAATCTGCAATAAAACATGGGGATTCCCATTTAAGATTTTAAAGTTAACCCCCACCCCACCTCCGGGGGGTGGGGTGGAGAGTCGTGTTTGATGTTATTCGATAGGTTCTTGAAAAATATTAAATAGGCATTTTTGGTCTTTTATTTGGAAGAGTATATCTCTAGATATTAGACCGTTTCTATAATTTACCTATGATCTCACGATAAATCGTTTTTTTCGATTATAGCGCCATCTATCCACAATTAGAAAAATTTTCTCGAATCAAAGTTGCTTATTTTTTCGTAAGCAATCCAAATCTGTAATAACAAATGGGCGTTTCCGTTTAAGATTTTAAAGTTACTCCCACCCCACCTCCAGGGGATGGAGTGGGAGGTCGTGTTTAGTGTCGTTCGATAGATTTTTGAAAAATGTCAGGTTTGTTCTGGCAAACAGTCAAACTAGTCAGAAACCGTCAGCAAATAGTTGGTCAGTGAGAGAACATAATACAGTCACCAGTGCTATCCCCTCTACTCGCGCTGGTCGACTATTCTCTGATGGTTTTAAACCGTTTGAAACTGATCCTAGAACAAACCTATTCTTCTTCTTCAGGTGCCGTCCTCGTTCCGAAGTTTGACTATCATCAAGGCTATGCGTATTTTTGATACCGTAGATCTAAATAATTGGCAGCTGCTGCACTTGTACCAATCTCTAAAGTTCTTCAACCATGAATGTTTTCTTCTGCCAATGGATCTTTTACCTATTATTTTTCCCTGAATAATTAATTGTAGTAGCTGGTACTTTTGTACCCTCATTATAATATGTCCCAAGTATTGCAGTTTGCGCTTTTTAATAGTAAGCGCAAGTTCTTTTTCTTTCTGCATCTTTCGCAACACTTCCATGTTTGTCACTCTCACTGTCCACGATATTCTCAGTATCCTGCGGTACATCCACATCTCGAATGCTTCTATTTTCCTTGTATCGATCTTTTTCAGTGTCCAAGCTTCCATTCCATAGAAAAGAACTGACAGCACGTAACATCTCATCAGGCGAATTTTAAGATTTAAACTTAGCTCTCTTCCGCATAAACAACAAACTTCCCGGAACAACAAACCTATTAAACGTGTACTTTTCAGTTTTTCGATCCAAGTTATTCGATCGTCCGAGGCTACGAGCTTCACCCTGTGCACCAGGTACTTCGGACATCATCGCCGTCATGAAATTTGTGTTCACTGACCTCCAAAATCCCAAATATAAAAATTGAACTCATTTCCGTCAATATTTCCTTAGTTCTAAACTTTTCATATTACATCTCTTCGAGATGCACTTTGAAAATGAATTTTCTCATGCACAAATTTTTTGCCGGAGATCAATTTAGTTCACAAAATTTCCTGACACTCTCTCGAATTGAATGCAAAAAGTTGCGTGACGATTTATCTTACTGCACAAAATTCCTAGGTTTTGGGCTTTTTAGTGCTTCGTTGATTCGTCTATATACAGGGTGAGTTATGAGGAACTGTGCATACTCCTACCTCGTATAGAGGCCCCTATGGGAAATAACAAATGACCATTAAAAAGTGTCTGCTCCCATTGTTTAATAATATACAGGGCGAGTTTCGCATTTTGACAGAAACTTGTAATCGTCATAATTTTTGAAAGGTCAGATCGATGTGTCTCTTATTTTGGTCAATCGTTACACTATTGCCACCTAATCAACTGATTTATTCAAACTAGAAAAAAATCAGGGCCGGCTTTAAAAAAATTAGTTCGTTTCGGTCTTAGAAAAAATTTCACCCTGTATAAGCTTTTTGAAAACTCTAATATGAATTTTACAAATTAGACAAATAGGCAATTAAAATAACATATTTATTTTTTTCCGCACACGATTGCTTAATTTTTTATAAAAAAAAAAATTGATTATGAACTAAAAGTTTGGTAAAGTGAACCATATATTTAACAAAATTAACTTTTATTACCAAAATTAATTTTTTTTAACAAATATTTAATTTATGTTACCACCAATCAACTGATTTATTCAAGCAAGAAAAAGATCAGGCCCGGATTTAAAAAATAACTTCGTTTTGGTCTTAGAAAAAATTTCACCCTGTATACGCTTTTTGAAAACTCTAATATGATTTTTACAAATTAGACAAATAGGCAATTAAAATGGCATATTTATTTTTTTCCCCACATGATTACTTAATTTTTTATAAAAAAAATCAAATTTGACTATGAATAATTAAAAGTTTGGTAAAGTGAACCATAGATTTAAAAAAAATTACTTTTATTACAAAAATGAATTTTTTTTGAACAAATATTTAATTTGTATTATCACCCAATCAACTGATTTATTCAAACTAGAAAAAAATCAGGCCCGGATTTAAAAAATTAGGTTGTTTGGGTCTTAGAAAAAATTTCACCTTGTATACGTTTTTTGAAAACTCTAATATGAATTTTACAAATAAGACAAATAGGCAATTAAAATGGCATATTTATTTTTTCCCCACACGATTACTTATTTTTTTATTAAAAAATCAAATTTGACTATGCATAAAAAGTTTGGCAAAATGCATAAAAAGTTTGGCAAAGTTTTTGCATAGATTTAAAAAAATTAACTTTTTTTACAAAAATTAATTTACAAAACAACGTTTTTCTTAAAATTAAAAGTTTTACCATTTTTGTTTTCTATAACACGTCTAGATCTAAAACTTTCCATAACACTTCTTTTGGACTCTATAGTTTAACATAGACGTGATCAAATTGATAAATTTAAAATTTTTCATCCTAATTTTTGCGATTTACAAGTTTGCAACTTTTACAAGAAGAAGACTGAAAGTCTACAACAATTTTCATAGTCTTCACAATGGTAAGAGGTATGTGCTGTAAAAATTTCAGAAAAAAAATATTAAAATGGAACAGAGTTGTAACGAGTTAAACCGTGAGTTCATTTTTTTTTCATTTTGATTTTTTAATCAACCGTGATTTTTTAATAAAAAATTAAGTAATCGTGTGGGGAAGAAAATAAATATGCCATTTTAATTGCCTATTTGTCTAATTTGTAAAAATCATATTAGAGTTTTCAAAAAGCGTATACAGGGTGAAATTTTTTCTAAGACCAAAACGAACTAATTTTTAAATCCGGACCTGATTTTTCTCTAGTTTGAATAAATCAATTGATTGGATGGTAACATAAATTACTTATTTGTGCAAAAAAAATTAATTTTTGTAATAAAAGTTATTTTTTTTAAATCTATGGTTCACTTTACCAAACTTTTAATTCATAGTGAAATTTGATTTTTTTATAAAAAATTAAGTAATCGTGTGCGGAAAAAATAAATATGCCATATTAGAGTTTTCAAAAAGTGTATACAGGGTGAAATTTTTTCTAAGACCCAAACGAACTAATTTTTTTAAAGCCGGGCCTGATTTTTTCTAGTTTGAATAAATTAGTTGATTAGGTGGTAATAGTGTAACGATTGGGCAAAATAAGAGACACATCGATCTGACCGTTCAAAAATTATGTCGAATACAAATTTCTGTCAAAATGCGAAACTCGCCCTGTATATTATTAAACAATGGGAGCAGACACTTTTTAATGGTCATTTGTTATTCCCCATAGGAGCCTCTATACGAGGTAGGAGTATGTACAGTTCCTCATGACTCACCCTGTATAAACATCTACCAATCTCCTAGTCAAAGCTGTTGCAGTAACTGTCCGCTCTTGAAGTACTTAAAGTCTAAGAAACCGATCTTCCTCTGCGTTTGTGGACCTTGGTCCTCTCTGTACAGGTCTTTTTGAGTGAAAATCAGTTTCCAGAAATCTTTGTAAAGCATTGGATATGTTAATTCGCAGGATGCTTAGCATATTAGAATGGAAGACTCATCATTATAAAAAGCAACAGCTTGCTCTACTTGGTCTGATTTCAATAAAATAATTCTTTGTTATTAAAAACACTTTTCTGTCCCGAAAAAGCTGCCAACATACACCATAAAGGAATACAATAAAATAAGCTTTGTTTTACAAAAGTATTCGATTTATCGAGGACACCTTTTCAAAAACTTTCTTTTCAGCCACAAAAAATAACAAACTTTTAACTGTTTAAAATAATAAACGAATGGATAAAATCAACTAATGTTTTGATAAATATGTATATTTAATTACTATACAGGGCAATTTACAAAACTAAAAGAAGAAAGCTATTTTTTAATTATCTTTGTGTATAAAATATAGTCGTAAGCAAAAATAATCACCTTGTATTATATTTTTAGGCAGATTTTTTAAAAATTTCGTATAAACATCTCGTTTGTAATGATTAAAGTGTAGCATCAATGTAGCAGACAGCTGTTTCTTAATATTAATGATAAAAGAGAGCAGAAAAAAGGACGCGTGGCTTTACAGAATCAAACAAAAAGCAGTGAGTCTAAAGGCGTAGTTTTGCTAAAAAAACATATTCCCACGTAGTAACAATCTACATAACGAGAATGTTACGTGTTGTGTGTGTAGTTACGTGATCTTAGAAAGACGAGTACTGAATGTAAAACAATAAGATCCATGTTATGCGTGCAGGACCATTTCCTTGCTCTTTACATCCATCTTCATGGTAATTTCACCAGTGAAAATAAGGCAGCGAAATACAGAGCAAACTCGCTACTCATCGTTGGCATGTTTTACAAATTATCTCAAGGTTTTCGGATCTCGACAACGGGGCTTCTCGGGGCGTATTTTTGGGGTCTCTTCATTTGCCAATTTTATACTTGTCCTACACAAAACAATTTATACATCGCAACAACTCCAATGCATTCGTATATTGTACTCGTAATTTTATTTGTAATCGAAAAATTTTAATGTTTGGCTTCAAATTTAATTAACCAGAATGTTGAATCCACCAACCCAACGGGTTTATTACGGCTTTGATTTTAACACGACTTAACTTTTCTTAATAATAAATGATAAAGATTCGAATTTTTTGACTTTGGTTAATATTGTTAGAATTGGTTAAATTCGGGGATATAATTTAACTGTTGTCAATTTTGTTCTGAAGCTATTTCTTTGTGGCATTTATGTAATTTATTATTCTAAATGGGAAATAAGCCACAATTTAACTTAAAAAATTATGTTATTGACGTTTCGACTTCCAACTCGGGCGTCCTTATCAAAATACAAAATATTACTAAATTCAACAAAAATGTTATTGCTTAGTAAAAAAAATTCTTCTAATATTTTAATTTATACTCATTCATATCGCCAATTCAGACATACATTATACATTTTAAAGTAGAAGACTTTAAAACGATATTGCAAGTATTTATGAGTTGCGTTCCTTGGACGATTTTATTGAAAGATAGTTCATTCGATTACATGAAATAAACTTTAACTCAAGAATATCCGTCACAAAAAAGTCATAGCATGTGATTTGTGCAACCACATTCAATGATGACAGTAAAATCTTCGTGTTAGTGATTCCATAGTAAATCACGAGGAAAAAACATGAAAAACCTCATGATCCTATCCCGACATTGTAAGTGTTTGGTCTTACATTCAGTTTACTCTGAAAACTAACACCAAACTCCGATTTTGTATGTACTATCCTCCATATGTTATTGACTTACTAATCGTGGTACTTTCTTTCTGTTAACTTCCTCTTTTAGTATGGGTAACCACATCCTACTGCATTCTACCGAGGAATTTGCGACACAATTGGTTTCATTTAGCGTAATTAGACCCGCTTTTTTGATTTTTCTCTTTTTATTATCTGTTTCTTTCAGAACTATACTTGAATCTTTCCAATGAACTCTATGTTTATTGTCCCATGCTATGTCCAACTCTATGTTCATAGATCTCAAATATGTCAACACGCATGGGACAATGAACATAGAGGTCAGTGGAAAGATTCAAGTATAGTCCTGAAAGAAACAGATAGTAAAAAGAGAAAAGTCAAAGAAGCGGCTCTAATTATGCTTAATGAAACCAATTGTGTCCCAAATTCCTCGGTAGAATGCAGTAGGATGTGGTTACCTATAGTAAAAGGGGATGTCAACAGAAAGAAAATACCACGATTAGTAAGTCAATAATATATGGAGGATAGTACATAATTTATATTTTATTATTATTTGTATATCTATTTTATTATTGTATTATTGTATTATTAATATTATTTATAATTTAAAATAACATACATATAAAATCAGAGTTTGTTGTTAGTTTTGAGAGTAAACTGAATGTAATACCAAATACTTACAATGTCGAGGTAGTATGCTGAGGATTTTCCTGATTTCTCCTCGTGATGTACTATGAAATCACTAACACGAAAATTCTACTATAACAATTGCATGTGGTTTTCTTTTTAAAAACAAATCACATGCTGTGACTTTTTTGTGACGGATATTCTTGAGCTAAAGTTGATTTCATGTAATCGAATGAACTATCTTTCAATAAAGTCGTCCAAGGAACGCAACTCATAAATATTGGCAATATCGTTTTAAAGTCTTCTACTTTAAAATGTATAATGTATGTCTGAATTGCCGATATGAATAAGTCAGATTAAATTAAATTATTAAAAGAATTTTTTTTACTAAGCAACAACATTTTTGTTGAATTTAGCAATATTTTGTATTTTAATAACAACGTTTGAGTTGGAAGTCGAAACGTTAATAAAATTATTTTTTAATTTAAATTGTGGCTTATTTACCATTTAGAATAATAAATTAACTATTGTCGATACTACTGACATTTAAGTACATTTTAAGTTATCTAAGAAATAAATATATTACTACCTAAAAATATACATCATGGACGTATAAATAAAGATCTTTATTTATAGGTCCATGATATACATCGCGACATAGACATTTTAATAGCCAAATTGTATCTTACTTTTAAGTAGGTATGTCGTATCTAGTATGACAAATATGTTAAATTATTGTAAATACTCACAATCGATTTGTGTAAAATGCGAATGTTTTCTAAGTTGTCTTATCTGATG
This sequence comes from Diabrotica virgifera virgifera, assembly GCF_917563875.1. Taxonomy (NCBI): domain Eukaryota; kingdom Metazoa; phylum Arthropoda; class Insecta; order Coleoptera; family Chrysomelidae; genus Diabrotica; species Diabrotica virgifera. Next base: position 125,377,247 of record NC_065452.1, read on the forward strand.
GCAATCAAATATTACGGCTTTCAATTTGTGTGTACTAAGTGTAGGGAATTTTCTGGACAAGTATTCAAAACAAAAACCATTCTGGTCTAAGACCTTTACAATTTGTTTCATGAGTCCTCCTACATTAATATGCAACGAAAGTAATATTATTTTCTCTCATTAGACCAATGCTTTCTTTAATTATGTTAGCCTTTTCTTGAACTAAAGCAAATCTAGAAGGCCATTTTGTTCTAGTCACCTTGTTCTCCTAGAAGCTAGTTCACCATCTTGAAATCAATACAGATCACCCACTACACTCAAAAAAATTTAATTCGTAATATTGATTAACAGTGATTATTGAATAGTATTTCGTTGTAACAACAATTTAATTTGTTGTTTCAACGAACTTTTAGACATTGACGAATGTATTTGGTTATTGTCAGAATGATTGAATAATAATTGTGAAAATAACTAAAGTACATTAATCAATACCACTCAGTTTATTCAGCCAATAACTTAGTTTCGTATATTTAATAAATAATATTAATTGTGACAGCAACTCACTTTATTGATTTCGTACATGACAAGCAATTACCTTGGTTTATCGTGACAATGTACAGATTTCATTAAAACAATGTACAAATGTTGTTAATATAGAGTAATATATGATTATTGTATAGATGTAAATTGATTGTTGTGAAAAGAAATCCATTAATCAATCTACTACTGCGTTTAATACCCACAATCAATGCGTTCATTGTGACAATAATCGTAGTTGTTGAGACAATAAATGTTTTGCTTGACCATTTGAAATGTAACGGCTTTTCCTGATCGTGATACTTCTAGCTTCTCTGTGTTTAAAAAAGAATTCTTTAACAATGCTGTTACCTCTACCAAAGTGGTAGAGTGGTAGGTTCATTTCGTTTCCAAGTGTAGTCCGTAGTAGAAGAAAGTTTTCTTGTGTCTCTTATCGTGAAATATTTTGAAAATTTAAACGCAAAATAAAATATTACAGTATTATCGAGGGTCTGAAGTCCCTGAGAACTTCTATAATGGTTATTTTAATAAGTCACAGGGGTGAAAAAGAGAAAATTTAGTATGATTTTTAATTTCAAATATACCATTCAAAATAAACTTTTTATTTATTCTAAGGAACTTTCTGCCCTCGGTAATAATGTAATCTTTTATTCTGCGTTTAAATTTTTCAAAAATACTTATTACTTTTCTCAGGATTCCAAGAAAAATGAATGCATTTAAAAATAATTCGATCGAAATTTTGCACCTGCGCTCTCAAAAAGGATTAAAGTGTTATAGATTTTTGGAATCACTCTTTCAAACGCTTTTAAATGAGCTGTCACATGACGTACTTTCCCGTTTAAAAAAAAATCAAAGTTACGCCTTTCACCTGAAGAGGGATACAGAGGGAGTGTAACACTTATTCCCGTGCAATGTATAAGTGAAATCATATGAGAAATCACACAGTGTAAACTCCAATAGGTTGAGGACAAAAAAGGGGGATTTAAAAAATTGTTATTAATCAATTAATATCATACATTGGGCTATGCATTCAGTAATTATTAATATAAAATACGTTCATAGTAGGAATGAACGAAACTGATTGTAAGAATTAATAAAATTGCTTGTAAGAGAAACCGTATTTATTGTGGGAATTAACGGAATTAATTGTAACACATTGTAGAAATAAACGAAATACTTTAGGAGAAATAACACTGTTACTGACACAACGAATAGTCTTCGTCGGTCAATTAACGACGTTGTTGTTTTAATAAATAATGTTCGTTGACTCAGTGGACAGAGTTCGTAATATCAATAAATAGTGTTCGTTGACTCAGTGAACAGAGTAACAGAGTTCGTAATACCAATAAACTGATATTATGGTATACATAATACATGTTTATCCATTCAATAAACGTAATACATTGGCTCAACTAACGAAAATAATGAATTGATGAACATCGCTTTGTTGTTCCAATAAAACCAAGAATTGGACAAATTTTAAGTATTGTGTTTATTGTCTGAATTAACATTTTTATTGATATTACGTACCGTTTTCGTTGAGTGTAAAGTTGGTCATAGCTGATGTTTTTTTGCACCATCGATATTGTTTTATATTCTTCCTTCAGTTTTGTAGAACTCCAATTGGTATATTTCCATATTTGTTACCATTATGTAAGACACATATTTAAGAAAACTCGAGGCATTCGAGATGTGGTGTTACCGATGCATTTTAAGAATTTGGTGGGTGGATCGTGTGACTAATGTTGAGGTACTACATAGAATAGGCAAGGAATACGAGATTATTAACACCATCAAAGAGCGCAAGCTAGAATATCTTGGCCATATTATGAGGAATGGACAGAGATATGGTGAACTGCAACTCTTTCTTCAGGGCTAGGTATTTGAGAAGAGAGGACCAGGGAGAAGAAGAATATCTTGGGTTCAGTACCTGATAAAGTGGTTTAATACATCGAAAATTGGACTATTCCGAATAGCAGCAATCAAAGTTAGGATTGCCATGCTGATCGCCGACATCCGGAACCGATAGGCACCGTAAGAAGAAGAAGAAAAGATGAAAAACATATTTTAAACTTTGTTTACAACTGTCTATAAACAATCCGGTGTATACTCTGATATACCCCTTTTTTCTAACAGTCCTTTACTTATTTTTCCCACTTTTCCCCCTCACAATCTACTCCACTGTCGTAATAATCATTTCAGTATGTTTTTTTGATTCTTCGTTACTTTTTAGTAAATATCATCCTATTGTCTCAATGCGTTAGAGTGGGTAGTTTTTAAGGTTTTGCGTTTAAAGGTAATGGATTCAATAATATTATGTTTTTTAAACATTAAGTCAGATTATGTGTTTAAAATAAACATAATCTTATTGAATCCATTACCTTTAAACGCAAATAACTTGAAAACTACTCACTATATGGCATCGAACAAAAAGATGATATTTACGTAAAAAGTAACGAAGAAAAAAACATGCTGAAATGATTATTACGACAGTGGCGTAGATTGTGAGGGGAAAAAGTGGGAAGAATAAAGTATATATCCCTACACCACGCCTCTGGTAACAGCGGAAAACTATCTTTTAACACCAGTTCAAGTAATCTAATATAATGTGTAAACTGTTTGTCAAGTTTGAACAAAAAATATTGGAAGGTGTTAAAACAATAGGCTGAAATCATTTTAGAATATTTGTGATAAAACACTCTGTATCTCGGTAAGCAGGAATATTTTATCTAAGTGTTTTAGGTTAAATCTTCGTATTTTGTGCTAAGGTTTCTCCAGTTACTATATGGACAATTCCTAATGAAACACCCTGTATTTCGGACTAATATATCCACCTACTCGTCTTTACCATTACCATAAAATGCTCTGAAAATTCTCCCTGGTAGAGAGAAACAGGTTAAAAACAATTTCCTCAACACATTATCTCTTATCTATATCTCTTGCCTTATCTTTTTATTTGATTTTCGCATAAACGGCCCTTCTTCAAACATTTCTCACTTTTGCGTATATATATCGTAAAAAAGGATACTAATAAAACTAATAAAATATTATCGAATAACATTATTCCGTTCAAGATCGTTGAATTTTGACCTTTCGAAAGCCATCTTTAATTTTTCTAAAACACTATCGCACAAGCTCCATCGGATTGCCATATATTTTCTGTCAAATCTTTGCACGTCTGCGAACAAACTGTTCAAATAATGTTTCTAATCATTGTTAGAGCCAAAACATATCGACAGAAAGAGAGGCAAGTAACAGGACGTTTATATAGATTCCATCTACTTTATGAGGTAAGGTATACGGTTAGAATCGACTTTTGACATTCGATATTATTTCCCGAAATACTAATATTTTATAGAACCCTTTTGAGAGTATTTGAGTTGATTCGATTTCGAATGTTGGGTCTCAGGAAATAGCAGAAACAAGAATTCATTGTGTACGTGTAATATTCCAAAGATAGCGATATGTTTTCAGTTCCTATTTGGATATTTTCTACTCAAATACATTTTGTCTCTGGACTATTTTTTATTATTATAAATACACACCGGGCATATTTATTTCTATGCTCAAAAGGCCTACGACCTAGGGCATTTTTATAAAACATAATTATAAGATTAACTAATTAGAATTACTTTAGTAGAATGTTAGTAGAATGGATGACTGAGGAAATTCTAGAGTTGATGAATGAAAGAAGAAAAAACAAAACCATCAATAAGACTCGCTATAAACAACTTCAAAACCAAATAAGAAGAAAAATTAGAGAGGCTAAAGAAACCTACTTCTCTGAAAAATTTAAAGAAATAGAAGAACGGCAAAACAGATATGACAACTTCAGTCTACATAAAAAAATCAAAGAACTAGTCGGAATAGGAAATAGAAGAACCTCAAATATATTGCTCGACAAAAATCGAAATATTATAGTGGAGACAGAACGAAAACTACGACGATGGAAAGAGTATGTCGAGGAACTATTTCATGGCCAGAGAGAAGCTAGTACATCCGTAGATAACCAAGCCGGATATGTGGGTCCAGAGATAACCAAATCAGAGGTTAGTCAGGCAATAGACTCTATGAAAACCAATAAATCTGCTGGTCCAGATGAACTACCTAGCGATCTGATAAAGTTGGTCAACGAGAAAAACCTGGACATAATAGTAGAACTGTTCAACGCTACCTATACTACGGGAATCATCCCTAGAGAAATGTTGACATCAGCATTTGTGTGTTTGTCAAAGAAAGTGAATGCCCAAGGATGCAGTGACTACCGAACCATCCGCTTAGTATCACATACCTTGAAAATTCTGCTGAAAATTATCCATGCCAGAATACACTCTAAACTGGAGCTGGATATTAGTGACACTCAATATGGGTTCCGCAATGGTATGGGTACCAGAGAGGCATTATTCTCCTTCAACGTGCTGACACAGAGATGTTTGGATGTTAACCGTCCTCTTTACGTCTGTATTTTAGACTACAATAAAGCGTTTGATAAAGTAAAACATGATCGACTCATGGAAATTCTGAAAACTAAAAAACTAGATGAAAGACTAATAACACACCTCTATTACAATCAGCGAGCAATCGTAAGAATTGAAAAAGGAACATCTGAAGAAGTGGAAATAAAGAGAGGAGTCCGGCAAGGCTGCAGATTATCACCTCTATTATTTAACGCTTATTCTGAAGAGGTAATGCGAGAATCTCTAGAAGATGAAACAGTTGGCATAAGAGTAAATGGAGTAAACTAAAAAGGGGTAGTTCCCTGGATTGGCTGTATACCTTATAGTTAAACAAACTGGAACATGAAGTAAAAACCACTTCTATGTAAAAGGTATATTTACTAAAAAATTTTTAGAATCCCAATGGATTCAATAAAATGAGTTCATCGTTGACCGAAGATGGTTGATTGGGTCCTCGGGTAGAGTTTCACCATGTTCCCAGAGGTTTAATCCCTGAACATCGGCGTTTAGCCATTTTAAATTTATTTCAACATAATGTAGATTTATTTATAATCACAACCATTGTTTGGTTCTGGGGCTATTTTGCAAGTATTCAAATTCACTGATGATGGACCGATAGGTTTGAAAACGTTCTGATGAACTCATTTTATTGAATCAATTGGGATTCTAAAAAATTTTTAGTAAATATACCTTTTACATAGAAGTGGTTTTTACTTCATGTTCCAGTTTGAGTAAATGGAGTCTTAGTTAACAACATCAGATATGCAGATGATATAGTAATAATAGCCGATAGTTTACAAGACCTGCAAAGACTCATGAGTCATGAGTAAAATAGTAAGGTGTAGTAGGGAGTACGGACTCTCTCTCAATATCAAAAAGACGAAGTTTATGAAAATTAGTAAAAGCAACCATAATACTAAATAAATCTTGATAGATGGCCAGCAGATCGAAAAAGTAAAAAAGTACACTTACCTAGGAACAGTTATACCAGAAAATAATGACTACACTGCAGAAATCAAAGTCAGAATCGAAAAAGCACGTTCTAATTTTATGAAAAGGAAAAAGATCCTATGTAGCAAAGATTTAACATTAGCTCTTAAAGTACGCCTAACAAAATGTTACGTATACAGTGTACTATACTATGGAGTTGAATCATGGACGTTAAATATAGAGACAATGAGACGACTTAACGCCCTTTAAATGTGGACCTATAGAATTATGAGGGTTTCCTGGGTAGATAGAGTTACGAACAACGAAGTTCTAAGAAGAATAGGTAAAGAGAAGGAAGTTGAACTTACAATTAAAGAAATAAAGCTACAGTATTTCGAACATGTGATGCGGGGCGAGAAGTATGGCATCCTGCTACTCATAATGCAAGGAAAGATAGATGGCAGAAGAAGCATCGGAAGAAGTCGAATTTCATGGCTGAAAAACCTGCAAGAATGGTTTGGATGCAGCTCAAAACAACTATTTAGAGCTACTGCCTTAAAAGCGTACTGCCGTAGCGGAGATGGCACCTGACGAAAAAGAAGAATTACTTTAAATAAAATTCAAACTTAAATATACACAAAATTCTTTGTACTATGAACTACTCTGAAGGACCTGAAAAATATTTCTCCATTCAATTCTATTTTTGCCTTTCTTTTCCAGTCTCTCACCTACTGGTTTAAGGTCTTCCTCCATTTTATTAATCCACCTTGTTCTGGGTCTACCTCTTCTTTTGGGACCGATTAGTTTTCTGGTCATAACTAGTTTAGGCATTCCGTTCATTCTTCTACATTGTCTGTGCATTCTTCTACATGTCTCAACCATCTGATTCTTTGTAACTTGAAGATGACGAACCTGGTGATGGTAGGTTCTTTGAACAAAGCCATTAATTCGCTGTTGGTTCTTCTCTCCCACCCGTCTTCTGTCTCTCTTCCCCAAATACGCGTCTCAATATTTTCCTTTCCCATCTTTCCAAACTATTATCTTTCTTTTTATGTATGTCCATGACTCGCAGGCATATATTAAATTTTATATTATAATTATTTTATTATTATTATATTAAATTTTACCGTTAGTCCACTTACGGTTTTATATATTCGTTAGCTTGCTTTGTCTAGAAACGTATTTTGAGTCTATTAGGGCCCTTAAACTGCCTAATTTGTTGTTCCCTTTTGCTATTCTAGCATGGCGCTCTTGTCTCTATTTTCCATTTTCATCGAATAATACACCAGGTATTCAAAATTGTCCACTCTTTTAAAACTATAGCTTTTACCACTTACAGACCTCACACTAAAGTCTTCTTCTTTTTTTCCTTCTGTCCCTCCCATGATCATGTATTTCGTTTTGTCCTCATTTAGATCCAATCCAAATTTCTGTGCTTCTTCAATATTTTTCTTCACAACTCTTTTTAATTCTTTCGCGGTTCTTGCTAGGATCGTTAGATCATCATTAAATGCCATGCACTGGTGGTGCTCATTTTTCATGATTGTTTCTTCCACTTTCGTGCTGCATTTTCAAATTACAATTTCTAACACTAAGTTTAATAATGTAGTGGATAAAGAATTTCTCTCTCTTAAGCCTTTTGCAACCATATAACTTGCTCTTAAATCATCATCATTCTCTTTGCCTTATCCCTACGCGGAGTCGGCTTCCCTAATTGCATTTCTCCACACAATTCTATCTTGGGTCATATCAATGTTAATCCCCTTTACCAACATGTCCTGCATTATCGTCTCCCCCCAGGTCTTCTTTGGTCTTCCTCTCCTACTCCTTTCAGTAATCTGTACTTCAGCTATTCTTCGAATTGGGTGATTAACTACTCGACGTTGAACATGACCAAACCATCTTAACCTATGCTCTCTCATTTTGGCATCAATTGGTGTCACACCTAGACTTCCCCTAATATACTCATTTCTAATTTTATTTTTCTTTGTCACTCCACTCACCAATCTACGCATTCTCGTTTCCGCCACATGCATTCGTTGTTCCTCTTTTTTTTTCACTGCCCAACATTCAGTTCCGGACATCATAGCCGGTCTTATGGCTGTTTTATAGAATTTTCCCTTCAGCTTTATTGGAATTTTTCTGTCACACAACACACTTTCTTCAACACGCTTCTTTTCATTTCATTCATCCAGCCCTAATTCTACTGCATGCATCTCCATCTATTTCTCCGTTACTCTGTAATAGCGATCCTAGGTACTTAAAACTATGGCTTTTCACAATCATTTCACCATCCATAGATACCATTTTATTTGTAGTAACTCCATCTTTAAATGAATATTCCAAATACTCTGTTTTTGTCCTAAGTTTTAAACCTTTTTCCTCCAGAGCTTGTCTCCACTGTTCCAGTTTTTGTTCTAAGTCTCTTTCACTATTTCCTATTAACACTATATCATCAGCATACATTAGGCAACATGGAATGCTACCCTGTAAGTAGTTTCGCTGTTATCTGGTCTAAAACTAATGAGAATCAATAAGGACTAAGCACCGAGCCTTAATGCAATCCTACTTTCACCTGAAATTTATCAGTCTCTCTAACACTAGTCGTTACTCCCTCATACATATCTCTCACAATCTTAACATATGCGCCAGGGACTCCTCTCTTATTGAGGGCCCACCACAGAATGTCTCGAGGAACTCTATCATATGCTTTCTCAAGATCAATGAATACCATATGAGCGTTGGTTTCTTGATTCCTCTATTTTTCCATTAGTTGCCTTACAATGAAAATTGCCTCTGTTGTTGATCTGCCCTGCATAAAGCCAAATTGATTATCGGATATTTCGGTTTCTTCACGTATTCGTCTATTAATTATTACTCTCTCCCAATCTGTCTATCAATAACTTGCTCTGAAATGTCACCATATATTCTTGCTAAGATTTTTTATACAGTATCTTAGTTGTCACACTTTAGTTTGTTTCCTTCTTTATGTAGCACATATGCGGGCCTCATACCAATCAGTTGGCATTATTTCATTTTCCAATAGGGCCTTTCATTCACAGTCATTTGTTTCGAGCATCTGTCATATGTAGTATAATCCGTATACATTAATATGATACACGGATTATACGACATTTGACAGAAGCTCTAGACAAATGACAATCGATGAAAAGCCCTATACTTGCACTATTAGTTGATTATACACTATGTCCCTGCAAGTTGTATCCATAATATGGAAAAAAAAATTATTATTAATTTTACGAAAAAAGTTATTTTTCATAAAAAGCTCTGCATGGTTCAATACCTAAGATTTAACCATCAAATATCAAATTTTTTGAATATTATACGAGGTATGTCAAAAAGTTTGAATTTCACTCAAGAGTAAAGTAGCTTTATTTCTCACAATATTGAAATTTGCTATTATGAAAAGTTGTTTGGAATCAAAAACTATATTCTAGTAGGCAATTACATCCTTCTAATTGAAAAAATTTTTTTTTTAATAATTATGGATAACTAACAATATTTTCAGTTATTTCAATTCAGATAACTCTTTTACTATTAACTTTACGAAAAAAAGTGATTTTTAATAAAAAGTTCTGCATAGTCTAAACCCTAAAATACAACCATCATATGTCCAATTTTATCAATTTTGTACGAGGTATGTCAAAAAATATGAATTTCGCTCAAGAGTAGAATACGTTTATTTTTCACAATACCGAAAATTGTTATTATGAAAAGTTACTTAGAATTAAAAACTATGTTTCAGTATGTAATTACATCCTTCTAATTGAAATATTCTGAACTATAAAGGTACTATACTTTTGATCTAAATTTATCTTTTTTGACATACCTCGTATAAAATTGATAAAATTTGATATAAGATGGTTGTATTTTAGGTTTTAGACTATCCAGAACTTTTTATTAAGAATCACTTTTTTTCGTAAAATAATATTAAAAGAGTTATCAGAATTGAAATAACTGAAAATATTGTAATTTTTAAAAAAAAATTTTTTTTTCAATTAGAAGGATGTAATTGCATATTAGAATATAGTTTTTAATTCCAAACAACTTTTCATAATAGCAATTTTCAATATTGTGAAAAATAAAGCTACTTTACTCTTTAGTGAAATTCAAATTTTTTGACATACCTCGTATAACATTCATAAAATTTTATATCTGATGGTTGAATCTTAGGTTTTGGACCATGCAGAGCTTTTTATGAAGAATATCTTTTATCGTAAAATTAATAATAAAAAAGTTTTCCATATGGATACAACTTACAGGGACATACTGGATATCCTTCTCTGCAGTTGATCTCCACCAAACTTAATCATTTATATGTACCTATGTCATTTTTTCCCGGACTTCTGTTATTTTTCATTTCTTGTATTGCTGTCAAGAGACCAGATATATTATGAAGATGATAAACAATAGAAAACTTGAATATCTGGGGCATATTATAATGACAGGTAGCATATACCTACTGAATACTGCATTTAATACTCAACGGAAAGATCGACGGAAAAAGAGGAATTGGTAGAAGAAATATTCGTGGCTTCGAAACTTTCGTTAATGAACTGACTTATCAGCAGATGAATTGTTAAAGGCAGCGCAAGATCGAGAACAACACGATACCCAAAGAAGAAGAATAAATGTTCTCAAAATACGATATTCCCAAAAAACTGTTTGTGATTATATTTAATGTACTGATTAAGTCCTAGAAAAAAAGTTGTTAAATTGTACACATGTAATATTCCAAAGATATTAATGTTTTGACACCCTATCTGAATATTTTCTGCTCATATACATTTTATCTATTTATTTATAAACCAGGTATTATACTTTAGACAAACAATAACATTGAAAATGTTGGTATGACGTTAAAGTTGAATAATAAATTTTCATTCCTTTAGGCTACACCGCGTGTGTAGTTTAGCGAAGCCTTTTGTAGTTTAAATCGGCATGTTAGTTGAATATTATGATGTTTAACAAAATTGGTTACAGGCGTATCCAGGTTTCATACATACAGTAGGGATGGGAAAAACCTACCGGTTATAACCGAAAACCGGTTTTTTTCTCTGCAATAATCTGTTTTTTCGGTTATTTTTTTTGTCCCGGTTATAACAGGTTTTTTTGTTTTTACAGTAATAACCGGTTAAAAATTAAAGTTACTACCTCTGGAAAAAATAATTCATTCAGAGAAGAAATGGGGAATTTTTAGCCCCCGAGTGCGCGATGAATAAATATTAAGCTGACCGAAACCGATTTGACAACACTGATGACTGATTTCTATTTTCGATCCCAATTGGGTACGATCCTATCGCCGTTTATATATCGATTGATTATCTTGGTATCGATATATTCTTTCGATAGTATCGAGAAGTAAAGTATTTATATCGATTTGAATGGAGTATCGCAAACTAAAATGCAATGTAAATGTAAAAGTATAACCTAATGGGTATTGGCTCCGTGCGTCTCCCCTCTATTTACAGAAATTTACAGTCACGTGACACGCTGTCAGTTTTGTAAGGACGTTTTAGTCTTGACTCTTATGGGATTATTTTGTTAAACTTGAATATTTTATTTTCTAGTGATAATAAACGAATACAAATTGTTAGAATTCATTATTTATTCTTTTATAATGTCATTATTTATAGTTCAACAAAAATATTTTTTGTCGTTAATAAAGATTTATTGGCATAATTTACGATAGTGAGGTTATAAATATAGGATATACCCTATCAGTACTTTTTGAAGTCAATTCAGATTTATCAGAACTAAAAAGGGTATGTATGTACAAAACTTATAAAAACGTAAATAATATTATTATATCATGTGTATATTGCCACATCCTTTGTATATATAGAAAATGTTAACCTCACTTCATCCTTATAACAGCGTTAATTAATTTTATTCTTTGAACTATTTTTTTTGGGAGCGAGGAAAATAAAAGTATTTCACATCACTAGTTTTCCATGTATTTTTACAGTGAACAACACAACAAATAACGTGATATGGCATTTTTTTAAATGTCCCATATAATAAAGCATATATTATAATAAAGCGTCCTTACAAAGATTCAAGCAACCGCCACAATGAGCAGGTCTGTCGATTTTCCTTTGACACTTTGTTAACGCTCGGAGCGAATTGGCTATTCATTAACACTAGAAGCACCAGCATTTTTGCATACCTAGAAGCACCAGAGCGGTTAAAATGACGGTTATTAAAATTTTCTACCGCCAGCCGTTTTTGCATTCTTGTTTATTTGAATAAAACTTATATTGAGTTGATACCTACCAATAAAAGATATTATTTAATTAATTTAAAGAACTAAAAATATTATTAAAGCACAGTTTATGAACCAGCAAATTTTTTAAATTTTGCTTGTATAAGACCCACATACAATTTTTTTACATATAGGTATGACAAATTCCAAATGTTTTTTTTTTGTTACAGTTCCCTGTATAGCATCATCAATGTATATTATTTGATTGCTTTGCTGTACCCCTTGGATTTGTATCCGTTGATGTTATTCTGCCCTTAGTCTTCTTGTAGCCGATTTGGTTGAATACTCTCTGGTCATCTGATCTCCGACGTCTACTCCGCAATTTGTGTGGTTGTAATATGTAATAGTTTCCTGTTTCCTCTTTTTATCTGTGCCTATTTTAATATTATTTGAGTGTAGAGAACTCACTACTAGAACATTTTTGTTCGTTTTTCCCTGGAACACCGATAGCGTCAAGTCTTCGTGTTTGAACATTTTTGTTTTGTACAGTTCCATCTTTTCGTTTTTTATTGGTGGCGGAATATTTTTTCTTGCTCGGTTTATTGTTCCAACAGTGCTGGTAGCCTTCTTTCGTAATTATTTTGCCAAATTTACAGACGTAAATAAATTATTATCAGTCGTTACATATCTTCTTTTATTTATAAATGGTCCCATTAGACGGCTACTAGATATTCACCTAGAAGTTAATAGGCTAGTCGTTGCTCACCGTTCCCAGTTAAGGTAACCCGTTCGATAAATATTTGGCCTGGATATCAGCGGCAAGCCATTATTTAATTCCAAACCTATCGGGTATATTCGCCATGTACTGGGTAAAGCTGCTTCTTGTCTTCGTGGGAAAAAGCTGTTTCATATTCCCGACACACGTGCAAATTTATCTGTTGATAATCGCTCAAAGCTGGCACTCCCAATATCAAAGGGCTCATTATTTATGTAAATTTGTTTCTAGAGATATTGAAAAAAAATTGGACCTAATGTACTAGACCACAGCATCTTTATGGTAAAATTTCGTGGTGTATAAGCTAGCGTAGAGAATCGCTACCCGATGAATGTCCTTGATCAACGAGTACCGACGAGACATGATGAGAAATGATAACAGTAGAAAGGAGAAAAATCACGACGAAAAGTCAAAATACAGATTGAACACGCACTTGCCAAGACAAAAACTAACTAACAATAATTTTCGATATATGTTTTACAGAAAATAAGTAAAAACTTCTCAGAGAAGTAGAATAAGTCGTCATAAGGACCGAATTTTTCTAGGTAGACATCAACATATTCAAAAAGTAATTACACTAAGTACATACAAAAGAAAAATTGTAATCTTCAAATAGATCTAGGAAAGTCCTAATATATCAATTTTGTAAAATAAATATGAATGAGTAATACATAGGGTCAAAAATAGGAAGCGGTCAAAATGACTGAATCCGGTGCTTCTAGGTAGAGGTCAATATACATATCTCAAAAAGTAATTACACTAGGTACATGTAAAAGACAAATTATAATCCTAAAATAGATCTAGGAGAAGTCCTAAATTATCAAGTTTCTAAAATAACTATGAATAAGTAATACAGTTGGTCAAAAACAGAAAGCAGTCAAAATGACCGCTCTGGTGCTTCTAGTGTTAAAAAACCCGAAAACCGGTTTTTGGAACAACCGGAAAAAACGGTATAACCGAAAACCGGTGTTTTGTCAAAAACCGCCATCCCTAATATACAGGGTAGCGAGAAAGTATGGAAACACGGTAATTTCTCGGAAACCGCTAGAACGAATTTTATAGATTTTGGTGAGTAAGGGTCTTCTAATGCGGCCGATATTATAGTGGTAATTACATTGTTATCAAATCTTTCGTTTTTCTGAAAATCTAATGAGCTTTCTTATTTTAAATGGAACACTCTGTATATTTTTTGCGTTTTGTAGTCCTAAGCCCAGCCGCACACCAAAGAAACATGAAACGTAAATTACGTTTCATGGAAATAAAACAGTGCTAAACAAATAAACGTCCGCCCATTTGTGAAACTCTCCGAAAATAAAAATGTGTCATGAGCATGAATCACACTCGTTTCATTGGTAGGCGGACTTTGAGATTTGTTTAGCAGTGTTTTAGGTTCATGAAACATGTTTTTCGTTTCATGGTTCATGTTTTTCGTTTCATGTTTCTTTGGTGTGCGGCTGGGCTTAAGAAATACTGATTATTTTTCATGTTTTATTCTCTATACCTAAATGCCATAATTTCGGAGTATCTTAACTTTTCAAATGCTGCCCACGCCAATCTGATTCTTCTTTGTACTTCAACAGGTTTCGCTACAGGGTATACTTGGTTAAAGTCACTAAATCTGTGGGTGTAAACAGTTTAAATGTTATATTACCTTTTTCCTGATGATATTATAGAATGTTTATACTTTAAGGTGATTTACTTAATGACAACGTAAAACTCCCAACTAGCTGGTTGCTGGTCCGAAGAGAACCTCTCTAAACGGACCTTCGATAGCAACTCTTAGGCAACCCTTAAATAGCAACTCATCTATGTCAACTACTATTTTTTTATAAACCCTAAACCACTAGTAAGAGTCAAAAACTTCAGTTATCTAGGATGCAACGAAGACAAAAACTTTTACTTGACCCTCAGGCGGACTGAGCGGGAGTTGATGGTACTGGAACAATTCTAGCACCTGGCGAAGCTGCATACACCCGACCTCTTTAAGATCTCAACCGGGAATATCATCTCAAAAAAAGTTATCTCTGCGATAAATCTTGGACTCTCTCAAGCTTGGACCCCAAGCCGCACCCCGCTCTCATAATTTCCACCTAGCGGACCATTCGTTGCTCTTAGAGGCATCTGGCACTGGCATTTGGCAACGTAAAAGTAAACAACACTTATTATGTATTTCTGCTCGAAGAGACACTCAAGTGCTTTTCTCCGAAGTTAAAGATGAAATTGGAATGTTTAGAACAAAGTACCGTTCGAATATTTGTAAGGCACATACAAAAACCTTATTCTTGTAGTTCCTTCTCCTATCGGAGGTTGGCGATCATCATAGCTATCCGTACCTTATTGGCGGCTGCTCTGAAAAGATCTACTGAGCTGCAACTATGCCACTCTCTTAAGTTTCTCAGCCAGGAAATTCTTCTTCTACCTATAGATCTTTTACCCTTTATTTTACCTTGCATTATGAGCCTTAATATCTCATTTTTCGAACCTCTGGTAATGTGGCCTAAATATTCTAGCTTTCTTGTTTTGATGTTCTTTATCACCTCGCAATCCTTTTGCAGCCTTCTTAACACTTCTACATTTGTAACTCGTTGGATTCATGGTATTTTCAAAATCCTTCTATAACACCACATCTCAAAGGCTTCCAACTTCTTTATATTTTCTACTTTTAGTGTCCCGCTTTCCACTCCATACAATAAAGTCGAGAACACGTAGCATCTTAAGGCTCTTATCCTCAGCTCCAGAGGAAGGTCTCGATTAACAAACATCTTTTTCATTTTTATAAATGCTTGTCTTGCAATTTCAATGCGTGTCCTGATTTATCTGCCTGGTCATTGTTTTGATTTACCCAGGTTCCCAGATATTTGTAGTTATTCACTCTTTCTACTTGTTTTCCATCGATATCTAACCTTCCTACTGTATGTTGCTTAGAAATAATCATGAACTTGGTTTTCTTAACGTTCATTTGTAGTCCATAGTCCACACTGACTTGATGCAATCTATTTACTAATAGTTGCAGTGCATCTAGACTGTCTGAAAAAATAGCGGTGTCGTCTGCGAATCTTATGTTGTTCAAGAGTTTTCCGTTTATTGATATACCCTGTTCTTCCTCTGATATTGCTTCCAAAAACAGCTTCGCTGTACAGATTGAATAACAATGGAGACAACACGTAACCGTGTCTAACACCTCTCTTGATTTTTATGGCCTCTGTTTCGACATTTTAGATTTTAACCGTTGCTTTTTGATTCCAGTACAGATTGACAATAACCCGTATATCTCGACTGTCCACATTCTTCTCTTTTAAAAGTTTTATGAGTTTCTGATGTCGTACTCTATCAAAAGCCTTTTGATAATCTATAAAGCAGATATAGAGAGAGATCTTGGTTCATATCTAGTCGTCTTTGCGCGAGAACGTTAAAAGCTAGCAGAGCCTCTCTCGTTCCTAGTCCTCCTCTGAAACCAAACTCTGTGTCATCTATATATTCCTCTATTTTTTTGTATAGTCTTCCATGTATTATTTTGAGGAATATCGTAAGTGTGTGGCTTATTATAGAAATTGTTCTGTACTGGGAGCATTCTGTCGCATGTATTGACTTTGGTAGTGTTACAAATGTGGACAGCCACCAATCCTGGAGTATTACTCCTGTTGTATATCCCTTGTTGAACAGATCTAAAAGTATATGCAGTGTTTCTTCGCCAATGCATTTAATTAGCTCAGTGGGTATCTGATCTGGGCCTACTGCTTTTGCGGTCTTTGCATTTCTAATTGCCTGTTCTAATTGGCACATTATTATTTTCGGTCCTGTTTGTTCCTGTGGTTCTTCTTGTATCATTATATCATCGTCGAATAGTTTCATTATGTATTCCTGCAAAAACCTTAATTTATCTTTGATGTCTACGATGAGTTTACTGTTATCATCTTTAAGTATCCCATAGTGTGCTCGCTTTTTGGTACTTGTTAGTTCTTTTATTTTTTTATGCATATTAAAGCTGTCGCATTTTATCTCATACTCTCCTATTTTTTGCATTGTTCTGTTAACCACTTTTTCTTGGCCTTTTTATCTCTACTTTAATTTTATTTTGTAGTTCTTTGTATTTTGGCTCATTTCTCCCTTTGGCTTTTCTCCTCTCTTCCATTAATGCTAGAATTTCCGAAGTCATCCACTTCTGCTTTTTATTTGTCTTTTCAGGCTACAAATTTTCTTCCCCAGCCTTTAGCAATGCCTTCTGTATTTTATTCCATTTTTCATTGACATCTTCTCATGTTAAAATTTCTTCTTCTAGTTGTGTTAGATTTGAGTTGACTTGTTGGATCATTTTTTGATGTATTTCTGTTTTTCTTAATTTCGTATAATCAAGTGATGGTTTATTTTTACGTCTTATTATCTTTTTGAGTTTCAAGTGCATTACTGCTATCAGCGGGTTATGATCTGAGTTGACATCTGCTCCGGGGTACGCCTTTACTGCTTTAATTGAATTTTTGTATCTATTTTTGACCAGTATATAGTCTATTTGGTTTCTGACGATGCGGTCTTTGTTGTCTGTAGGAGATCTCCAAGTGTACAATCTTCTGTTGGGTAGCTGGAACATTGTGTTCATTACTGCAAAATGTTCATTTTGACAAAAATCCACGAGTCTATCCCCTCTTTCGTTTCTGACACCTAGTCCAAATTCCCCAACATATTCGTCAAATTTTCCTCTCCCGATTTTAGCATTAAAGTCCCCCATTACTATAGTAATGTCGTCTTTTCTAATAGATCTTAAAATTGTGTCTAACTCCATGTCAAAATGTTCTATCTCCTCTTCATCCTTATCAGCTGTTGGTGCGTATACTTGAATTAAGTTAATTTGTTGTATGGTCGTCTTCAACTGAACCATTATTATTCTCTCTGAATTAGGAGTGAAGCTGATCACTGAATTTATTAGTTTCTCTGTCCAAAAAGATTGCGACTCCATAGCGATAAGCCGGATCGTTGTTCCCAGCATAATATATCATGCCATTTTTGGTTGTAATTTTACCGGTGTCTGGCCATTGTACGTCATTTACGCCCAGTATATTTATTTCCATTCTGGTCATTTCTTGTATTAAATTATCTAATTGTCCTGGCTGGTACAAGCTTCTTACATTCCATGTTGCAAGTCTTATTGGTCTACATTTGTGTATTCTTAGACGATTAATTTTATTATCCAAACGAGGATTTTGCTTGCTTTCGACCTGGAAGGCCTCGTCTTTTACATGGTCTTTTCCTTTCCTGCCGGATCTTGGTTTCCGAATTCCATGATCAGTAACGGCTTGACTTTTTTGCGTATTTGCCATGATGAATGACTAAGGATGTTCTGTTGAACCTTTAATTCAGTGGTTTCCCGTTGCCTTCTGCATTCTTCTGCCGTTGACCAATTTATTGGTTCTTTTGCCTTTGGAGTCGAATTATCAGCTCCAGGAAAAAAGAGTGTCCTACTACCTACCGACTCATCCGCCCGAAGCCGTTGGTCAGTAAGCAGGGGATTGCTTATACCGGCAGTCACTCGGTCACTATCTGCGTTAGCCATCAACATTGATGTTGCCCACCTTATACCACGTGGAGGTGCAGATTCGGATTTTTCCTTCATCGAGATTAAGACCTTTCGGCATTTCCTAATCTCTCCAGAGCTTTAAAAGGCACACAAAAACCTTACACAAGGTAAAATAAAAATTCTGCAAGTTATGGAAACTAGGGAAAAATACGCATTACATATATCTATGATCTTAGAAAGTTTCAGTATCTACTCTGCCACTGCCCGTGGCGGATAGTCTTTTTAAGAATCCATAATGTGAAAAATTACAGTGGACAACATGTATACTCCCCTTCTTATTCTCGTAGCACTACAACCCGGGGTGCGTCTTGGCTGACTGCACAACTCGCTTCCATCTCGAAAGGTTGTCCATGATAGTTGGGTCAGTAGACAGTTGTTCAGTCTGACCATATTATTGTCCATCGCATTCGTGGTCGTCCTAATGGCCTTCTTCCTGTGGGGGCTTTCTCCCAGATGAAATTGGCAAGGCGGTTATTAGGGAGTCTATGAACATGGCCACATGGCCAGTCCATCTTAGACGTTGAGATTTTTATTAATATTTATACTGTAAGCATAAGCATATACTAACAGCAATAAGCTCATCTAGCGTTCAATAAATATTAATAGCAACCGTCTTCTTGTTCTGCTATCCCTCTGATGATTTATTTTCGAAAATCTTGATTTTTTGAAAGCCGTTTCTCTAATCTCGAAGTGTTTTTCTCTATGTAAAGTCTTATTGGACGAACACTGAATATAATTAATATTTAATACTTGCATAAGGGAGAATAATTTCGGTCAAAATAGGAACACAGGATTTCCCGGTTGGATTATTTGCGAATCATGGCGTATCCCGCGAAATGTATATCTCTGTTAGGCTCAAACCATTTCCCTAAAATTAGAGCAATAACTGCGTTATTGTCATTCAGAAATTTCGTGAAACATCGTTCTCTACATACATATCTGTGAAAACTGTTTAATTCATATAAAAGCGTATGTTGACGCGTTGTACAGAAATAGTAAATTGTTTTGTAATGGCTTGTTACTTTGTTGTTTTTTCATTAGCTCACTACTAATCGTTTGATTAATAAAACTACGCTGCCATTTTCCCAAAGGATTTTTTGTACTGATCGTTTCACATTGCAAAATAGAAAGATTTAGCTGAATGGAATGTTAAGTGATACGAATGCAATAAATTGAACATACAGTTTACAGATAGAGATATGGATAATAGAATAAAAAATATTTTGCAGTATTTGATATCATATCAAGTTGAGAATTTAGTAGTATACATTTGTATATTATGCTTCTGCTTTTGATTTTACTGTAGCTTGCTTGTATTGCAACCTTAGAATATTGAAGATTTTTGTCAGACTTGTGGTCTTGCTATTCTTTACATTTTTTTTATGGAAATCTATTTTTCTATCTTGTACTAAGGCTATATCGAATCTTCTCATAGCACAGTAAGATTTGTCGATTGGGTCACTTATTTCTGAGTATTCTTCTGGGTTATCTCTTTTTATCTTTATGTCCATTTTATTCTCACAAGTTGGGATGAACTGCTATCGAAAATACGCCAAGAAGTGCCAAGGATACACTATGTCAAGAATATAATCTCGCAGAGTATGGCACCTTAGGCAGCATTTTCCTTGATGTGTGAACTACTACATAGGTACAACAACGTCACACTACAGAACAAGATTATATATGCATCCGCACCTAGCTAACGCAGACAGCTCTCAACATTCTTTAGTAGCGTCACTGTACAATTGAATATTATAAATTTACTTGTTCCTTTTCTTGGCTGGCTTTGCAACTCGGGGTGAGTTGCACCGCATCTGCCCATCTTACACGGTTAGCTTTTATACATAATATGTCTGACGATGTTTTCAGTACCATGCAGAGTCACAAATTCAGCATTGCAGCGCCTTCTTCACTCTTCTCTCAGTTCATCTCTTTGAGGGTCAAATATTGTTCTGAGAATTTTTCTTTCAAATACCAGCAGCTTATTTATTTCCCGCTATTGTATAGTGCATGTTTCAATTCCATATTATGTAACAACTGGGCGAATAATTATTGACATATAAAGCCTTGTAGCTGCGTTGACATGGATCAAGTGACTTGATCAACTCACTTGAATTCAAGTGAATTGAAGGCTCAATCAAGTCAGATGAATTAGGGGTTTAGACGTCAATAAGCCTTCAATTCACGTGAATTCAACTGAGTTGATCAAGGGACTCATGTCAACGCAGCTTTCCTTATGTTGTCTTTTTAGCAGCTTAGATCTGAATAATGATAAAATGATAATAGGGAGTATAATACTCTATTCCCCAAAGCTATCCTTGCTGAGACTTCTTTGTCTATTTGATTGCCATCTGTGATTACCGCCCTCAGATATTTAATAGCTATTTGTATAACAAGTGAGTAAAGTGCTACTTTTCCTCCCGAGAATGAAGTTTACTGCCCGACGCGTAGCGGAGGGCAGTAATCATTCAAGGGAGGAAAAGGCACTTTACTCCCATGTTATATATATTGATGTGATCTTGATTATTGATATGAGATAATATTCTTATATGTCATTTAATTTAATCCATGCATTAATCATAATCTAATTAATTTACCAGATCACATATCAATATGTTTTTAATCTCAGGGCGAATTATAAAATTAATTACTTACTCTCGTGGCTTCTAAGTATTTCTTAATGGTTCCTAATCGGGATAAGAAAGAAAAGAGTAAAATAATAACACATATGGGTTACAATTGTAATCAAAATATTGTTTATTTTATTTAACTGGCAATCACTGCTTAATATTTGCTATATCTTATTATTCTTAAACATAACATTTACACATGGGAATCTTATTTCCTTTTGGTTTCCAATTGAAAGTTTTTATTAACATTTAACTATTATGATTTATTAGCAACAATTCTATTTAAGTTTGATGAAGCTTTTCTGATATTATTGATTATGTTTCTTCAATTTTAAATGTGGTATTTAATACGAAAAACCCATACATTCATGTCCAAACAAATGAGACTGACCTTTTTCTGGTGAACTGAGAATGTCTTTACACAAGACCCGTTTCCTGCTATCCTTGGCTGCAATCAAAACCTCGTCCTGGCTTCCAGTAATGTTCTCCTCTGAAACTAGCTCGTATAGCTCTCGTTTCCTGCTTCTGTCGTGATGCTGTGTTCTACCTTTTTCGAAACTGCAATCAACTACCGGGAACTCTTTGCTCAAAAAGGTTCTTTTACTCTCAACCTGGCCTACCTCTCGTTCCACGATAGATACTCCACACTCACAGAACTACACCGGCTTTCTCACTCTCCGTACACTACCGTCTACTACTCGACTTCACTTCTCGACAGCTCAAAACATTCTGCTCTCTATTTGTCATTCATTCCCTTACTTTCTAAATATCCCTTCCAGATTCACAAATCAAACTTCCACCACCAACTCTCATTCGCAGTATTCCTCAAAACCAATTTTTAAACTTTCTAAATATGCTTAATGGATTTCAAAGAAAATAGTTAATTCCCATTCTAAAATTACTTTCTACTATATACAAATTTTAATGACCTATTCTCTATTTCCACTTAGTCTTATTTAGCATCGGCTAATGATCGATCCTTCCGCGAACAACAATAATGACCTATTATCGATTTCACTTGAGTCTTATTTAATCACTTCTTAAAATTAAATATAACAATTTGTTGTATACAGGTTGTTCTAAATTTATATGCCCGTGGTTGAGAAAATTGAAAATATTTTATATTAAATTGAATTTTGTCTATAATTATCAAATTTTAATTTTCATATCAAATAGAAATATAACAAATCCCCGCCTTGTATTCGATAAAATTTATCTGCATTTTTAAATAAATTTTCTCGAGGCAAAACCAACTCCCTGTATATTTCCTTACTTTAATCCACGTCTTATATCCTAACTTACTATCTACTTCATGTAATTCTGTCTTTTATTCGTGATATATGTATACATCGTGAATATTATAAATTCCTCGGATCTTTTCCGAGTTCCTGTGCCTCAACTCATAACTATTTATCCCATTTTCATTATTCACGATATACGGGCCTTCGAAAACAGGCATCAACTTTGCGCAAATGCCCCCAAGAAGATTTGATACTCGTAATGCCCTCACGAGTACTTTTTCACCCTTTTGGAAAGTCACTGGTCTTCTTTTTCTATTTTGTTCCTGTCTTTGGATATATTTTTCGTTGCTTCGCCGTAATCTTCTCTGTACGGTTTCAATCACCTGTTGATATTCTTTTGGCTCTTGGTCTTCCCATGGCCTTATCGGCAGTACACCCTTCATGATGTATTCTGGGGTCTCTTTTGTTACTGTGCTCGGAATTGTATTTAGATACCTTTCTATTTCCGCCATTTTCCTGTCCCAGTGGCGATGTTGACCATCTGTTGCAATGCGAAGAAATTTCGTCACTTCCTGTATGAATCGTTCCGAAGGATTACTCTGTGGATGCCTGATGCTGACAAAATTTGTCTCTATTCCTCGTTCTTGAAGTTGTCCCTTGAAACGATCATTTCGGAAATACGTTGCATTGTCCAGTAGAATCTTTTTTGGTGTTCCTACTATGGCTATAAAATTGTCGATTTTTCTTAATATTTCTTCCCCCTTTGTGGTGCGGCAACTATATAATTTTACGTATTTTGAAAACACATCCACCATTACCAGAATATGTTTGTTCCTTTTCGTGGTCATAATAAGATCGCTTAACATATCTATTGCTACAATGTCTAGTTTGTTTCGGGCTTCAATATTTTTGGCAACATTTTCGTTTTTGAAATTCCGACTCTTATATTTTTGACATACATCGCACTTCTGGGTAATTTCCTTTGCAATGCGGTAATCCTGTCGGCTTATGTAATTTTCCCTAAAAACGAGCCAAACTTTTCTGCTACCGATATGCCCATTGTCCTCATGTAATTTCTTTATTTTCTTTTCGGCCAATGTCTGTGTCACTAAATATAGTTCCTTTCCGTCTATTCTCTTAAAATATATGTTATTTTCTACTTCCGCTCTTCTTTTCTCTCTTTCCTCTAGGTCTTCCTGGTTTGTCCTTATCTCATTTAAAGAATATATCCCTTCTTCTTGTATTAATCTATTTAGTCCCACCTGTAGAGTAATTGTTTCCTTTTTTCCGGTGTCCTCATCCCGTGTTAGAGCGTCGGCTATTATGTTGTCTTTTCCTTTTATATATCGGAACTCAAAATCATACTCCTGTAATAATAGAATGCCTATATGTATTCTATTATTTACTAATCTATTCTTCATGATATGTACTAAAGCTGCATGGTCTGTTTCGATTGTGAATTTTGCTCCCAATAAGTAAAACCTCAATTTGTTTACGCAATATAGTACACTGGCAAACTCCAATTCTGTAACACTATATTTTCTTTCATGTGTTTTAGTCACTCGAGATATAAAACATATCGGTACTTCTTGGTCGTTTTGTATTTGAGACAGAACTCCTGCAAATTTTTGTATGGACGCATCAGTTCGGAGTATAAAAGGTAAATTGTAAATGGGGTGGTATATTTTCGTTCCTTTTGAGAATTCTCGTTTTAATGTTTCGAAAGCTTCCTCCTGTTCTTCTTTCCAATTCCATTTTATTCCTTTTTTAAGCAATTTTATCAGAGGGATTTCCTTTTGGCTCAAATCGGGAATCAGCTTTTTAAAATAATTTATCGTACCAAGAAAACCTCTCAATGTTTTCAAATTCGTTGGTCTTGGGTATTCATCTATGAGCTTGACTCTGTCTTCGGCTAATGTTACTGTTTTGGTGTCCAATTGAAAACCCAAATAAATGACTTCTTTTTGAAAAAATTGACATTTTTCAATGTTTAATTTCAATCCCGCTGTGTCCAATTCTTTCAGAATTATTTCTATGTGTTCCAGATGACTCTGAGTATCTTGTGAAAAAATTAATAAATCATCGATATAATGAACTATGAAATCTTCATGGCGATTCAAAATGGTATGTAGAGCTCGGACGAGTGCAGCACAAGCACTCTGCAATCCAAATGGCACTACCTTAAACCGGTAGACAATACCATCAATAGAAAAAGCGGTGTAGTTTCTACACTTTTCAGCTAACGGTATCAACCAAAAACTGTGTTTTAAGTCAATTTTCGAAAATATGTGTGACCCGGTGATTCTTCCAAAAATGGCCTCGATGTTTAGAGGTGATTCATATTGTGATACAGTGTGCTGGTTGATATTCCTGGCATCTAAACATAATCTCAATTCTCCATTGCTTTTCTTTACTATCACAATCGGGTTAACATACGGTGAATCACATCTTTCGATGATTTGATCTTCCAACATTTTATTTATTTCTTCTTTCACCTCTTGTCGATACTTGTATGGAATCGGGTAAGTCTTTGATCGAAAATTTCCCAAGTTTTTCACCTCAAATGAATGTTCGTACTTTTTAGCCACTCTGTTTTCCTCATTGATCAAATTTTCGTAGTTTCTTAACATCAACCGCAATTCTTTTTCTTTCCCTTCTCCACATATCAATTTTCTGTCTTTTTTTTTAGATTCTTCACACATGTTTACCGTGCATTCCGCATCCTCGTTTGCATATACCTCCTCTTCAAATACCACTGTTTCAATCATATTCTTTTCACTTTCATTTTTTAGCTTTATTTCTTCTTCTCCTGAGCTCGTCTCTTCTTTTGAGGAATCCCAGGTTTCCTTTGTTTCTGATACTCTCAAATTTTCTTCTTCTGGGCTCAACTCTTCTTTTGAGGAGCCACAGGTTTCATTTTCTTTTATCCTTTTCTGACTTTTTCTCCCTTTTCTTCTTTGTCCTTGCTTCGTTGCCAAATTCATTTCCACTGTTTGTTCTTTACCTGATTCGTCCGTATTTTGTTTCTCCTGTTCCTTGTCCTGTTCCTTTTCTTTTTCTTCTGTTAGTTTCATCGTATTATTTTTAAAATCTATCACTACATGTTTTTCTGCCAATTCGTCAACTCCTACTATCATGTCATGTGACATATTTGGCATTATTACACATTGTAGTGCATACATATTCTTACCCAGTCGTACCATTACTCGTATGCCTTCATTTATAGTTGCCAATGTCCGTTTGTTTGCGCCCACTAAATTTACCCTAGGTATTTTGTAAATTAAATTTGTTAAGTTAACTTCTTCTATTAGTTTTCTGTTGACCAATGTTATTTCCGATCCAGTATCTATCATAATTTTAATTGGTGTCTCGTTGATAAATCCATCCACAAATTTTAAATTAATTCCATTTTTCTTTTCGTTGTTTCCTGCCAATTTAATAAACTCCTTGGGGTGACAAAAGATTCCTGTTTGTTTTTTTGTTTTTAGTGAGCGCCGTCGTGAAAAGACGCCGGTTGCTCATTGTTGTTTATATTTTCGTCATAATTTCTCTCTCCGTCATATTCTTCTGTCTGGGTATTATTTACCTCTCTTCTATTTTCTCTTGGTCTGTCGGATCTGTTTCGGTTTTCTCGATATCCCTGTTCATTTTGTCTACCATTATTTCTGTTTTCTTGATTTGAGCGTGTGTTGTTTCTATTCTGGTATTCTCGATTTCTGTCCTCATTCCATTGCCTATTTCTTTGTTCATAATTTCCTCTTCCGTTGTCTCTATTTTCGTTTTCCCTTCTGGGATTAAAATCTCGTCTTGTATAGTCCCTCCTATTTTGATTTCTATCTCTGTAATCTTGTGTTTCTCGGGGCCTGTAATCTTCTCGCGACTTTCTTGATTTTCTTTCTCTTAGACGTGATTCTCTTATTTGTAGGAATTGGCATAAACTATCTATGTCTTTGTAGTTTTGCAATGTGATATGGTCTTCCAGCGTTTCCTCGAAATGTCTTGCAATCAGTTCGACTAATTGTTCCGATGAGTAATTATATTGTAAATGTTTTGCATTATTGTAAATTTGCAAAGCATATGTCCTTTCTGATACACCCATCCTATCATTGTATTTCCCATTTTGCAATTCCTTGTTAATTTCCAATTGTTGGACCTTTCCCCAGAAATAATTCAAAAATTTTTGTTCAAATTGTTGCCAATTTCCGAATTCTTCTTCTTTGCTATCGAACCATAGGCTTGCTTCATATTTGAGATGGTTTCTGATAGTTTCTTTTGCTGTTTCGAAATTTCCGATGTGCTGTATTTTCTTTTTCAGGCTATTTATGAACGGCACTGGGTGTAATCTTCTTACGTCCCCGCCAAACCTTATCTTCACGTCATCTGTGCTATGTATAACCATTTCTCTTCTTTCTCCGACATTTTGTTGAGTATTGATTTCCGCAATCTTTCTTTCCACTTCTTCTATGTCTGCTTGAATAGCGTTTTGCAACTTGTTTTCCAAACTTTCCATTTCTTTTTTCTGGCAATTCGTTATCTCCTTTATTTTATTTTGAATTTTCATTTCTTGTTTTTTCATGTGATCCTTAATTTTCATTTCATACTTTTCTATGCGTTCCTCCATTTTCTTGTTGTTCTCTTCTATGGCTTGTTTTGTTTCCTTCAGATTTTCTTGCATTATTCTTTTTGTTTCATCCATTTTCTGTTGTGTTTCATCCATTTTTTGATCCAATTTTTGTTGTGTTTCATCTATTTTTTGTTGTGTTTCATCCATTTTTTGTTGTGTTTCATCCATTTTTTGATCCACTTTATCCATTTTCTTTGATGTTTCTTCCTGATTTTTCTCCATTGCTTGTTTTGTTTCCTCCTGATTTTTATCCATTTTTTGTTCTATTCTTTGTGACTGGAGTTGCATCATTTGTAATAATTTATCTATTCCTGATAATTCTTGCTGTTCTGATGCCATGATTGTCGTGTCTAAAATATCTTCTTGGTCTGAATTATTCTCTTGATTTGAATGTTCTTTTTGTTTTTTGTTGTCTTTGCTTTGGCTTCTTGTCACAGACATTTGTTTTCAAGAAGTACTGTCCCCGCCAAATATGAAATTTTACTAGTATGTTACAAAGACGACTTTTTTTTTACCCAAATATTATAAATTGTCAATAAATATATCAAATGTAAATATCGTAAAAATAAAATATTAAATCAGTTATGTAAAATTTGTACCTAAAGAGATCTAAAATTTTATGTTATCAAATGTAAGTATCTCACTTTTTACCACAGGCATATAAATTTTCAAATACCGGCTTTACTCTTTCTATCCTTCAAATTTACCACTAGAAATACTTATCAATGCTTTCCACGTTGGACGACAGTTGATGTGATCTTGATTATTGATATGAGATAATATTCTTATATGTCATTTAATTTAATCCATGCATTAATCATAATCTAATTAATTTACCAGATCACATATCAATATGTTTTTAATCTCAGGGCGAATTATAAAATTAATTACTTACTCTCGTGGCTTCTAAGTATTTCTTAATGGTTCCTAATCGGGATAAGAAAGAAAAGAGTAAAATAATAACACATATGGGTTACAATTGTAATCAAAATATTGTTTATTTTATTTAACTGGCAATCACTGCTTAATATTTGCTATATCTTATTATTCTTAAACATAACATTTACACATGGGAATCTTATTTCCTTTTGGTTTCCAATTGAAAGTTTTTATTAACATTTAACTATTATGATTTATTAGCAACAATTCTATTTAAGTTTGATGAAGCTTTTCTGATATTATTGATTATGTTTCTTCAATTTTAAATGTGGTATTTAATACGAAAAACCCATACATTCATGTCCAAACAAATGAGACTGACCTTTTTCTGGTGAACTGAGAATGTCTTTACACAAGACCCGTTTCCTGCTATCCTTGGCTGCAATCAAAACCTCGTCCTGGCTTCCAGTAATGTTCTCCTCTGAAACTAGCTCGTATAGCTCTCGTTTCCTGCTTCTGTCGTGATGCTGTGTTCTACCTTTTTCGAAACTGCAATCAACTACCGGGAACTCTTTGCTCAAAAAGGTTCTTTTACTCTCAACCTGGCCTACCTCTCGTTCCACGATAGATACTCCACACTCACAGAACTACACCGGCTTTCTCACTCTCCGTACACTACCGTCTACTACTCGACTTCACTTCTCGACAGCTCAAAACATTCTGCTCTCTATTTGTCATTCATTCCCTTACTTTCTAAATATCCCTTCCAGATTCACAAATCAAACTTCCACCACCAACTCTCATTCGCAGTATTCCTCAAAACCAATTTTTAAACTTTCTAAATATGCTTAATGGATTTCAAAGAAAATAGTTAATTCCCATTCTAAAATTACTTTCTACTATATACAAATTTTAATGACCTATTCTCTATTTCCACTTAGTCTTATTTAGCATCGGCTAATGATCGATCCTTCCGCGAACAACAATAATGACCTATTATCGATTTCACTTGAGTCTTATTTAATTACTTCTTAAAATTAAATATAACAATTTGTTGTATACAGGTTGTTCTAAATTTATATGCCCGTGGTTGAGAAAATTGAAAATATTTTATATTAAATTGAATTTTGTCTATAATTATCAAATTTTAATTTTCATATCAAATAGAAATATAACAATATATATATATATATATATATATATATATATATATATATATATATATATATATATATATATATATATATATATATATATATATATATATATGTGTGGTTTTTCCACCTTCCTCAAATTAATAACAGGTCATTTTTCATTTTAACTTAATTTATTTATGTAACTAACCAACAAAATTTATTAAAACTAAAACTAACAAGTAGGTACAATATAACTGTCAACTGTCAAATATAAGTCAAATTATTAATGTAAACATTGTTAAATCAAAATAACAATTTACTGTTTTTTACCATTCTGCAAAATACAGGGTGTTTTAAAATAAACGTTAAAATGTATAGATACTTTCGTAATAGAAAATAGATATTGTACATGGCGTCAGTAAGTTATATTTCATAAATGAACTACCATGACGTCACTTTTACTTTTCCTCCCTAGGGAGGAAAAGTACAACTTTGCTCCCTACCATCAGGTCCGTAAAAGTATACTTTCGGTAGAGGTAGGTGGAAAACACTTTTACTATTTCAAAGTTGTGGTGATTAACAGTTATGTTCTGCCTAACTCTTGGTCATGGATTTTTGGTTACTACCATGTATTTAGTTTTCTCTTCATTTATTTGAATACTTAGGCTACCTATTATAAATCACTGACCCCTCTTTTGCAGTATTTATTTGTCTCTTAATTTTCCTGTTTATATTCTGATAGATGTAAGTGGAGTAGAACGTTTAAATTAGATTTTTAGATTAAACAATACACTTCAGTAGAAATATGGACAATACACTTATCGTAGAGTTATAAAAAATGAGTGAACGTAGTACTCATATGATATGTGCAGCATAGGTACTGTCTTGACATAGGCTTGGCATTTAGCATTTTTCCTTTGGTATTTGATGATATATTTCAGGTAGATTTTGATTGAGGTTATTTGATCCTTAGTGGCAAGTAGGAAACCATTTTTATCTGGCTTCAGAACAATATTACAAAACCCTCTCTTTCGGGAATCACTTTTGCTATTACCACTAGTTTGACCCTGTATTTTCAGCAAAATCCTGGCTGAATTTATTGAGATGTGCATTTCTTATGTCCTCAATTTAAGCAGTGTTGTATCATCTACTGCGCAAAATGCATGATGTAAAGTGTCAACCTTCTGCAGAAAAGGAGAACTCTATATTATTATTTATTAATATTTTTATGTTGTATTTAGCTCCTTACTTCTACTTTTCTATTACGAATGACATGGTTTTATTAAAACAACTGTCGTGAAATAAATTTTTGAATAAATTTTTATTTATACATGGTGAGCATTTATACATGGTGAGATAGATAAACGGCCTATTAGAAATATCTCGAGAACTAAAGGCAACAGAATTATGATACAGTAAAACCTGTCAGTAAAGGCCACTAAAAATGAAAGAACTATTGGCCGATATAGAAAGGTGGCCGCTATTGCCAGTTTTTGTAGTCTACATATAATTGGTTTGGGAAATTTTTAAACTGGCCGTTATGACAGGTGGCCGATGTTGGCAGGTGGCCGTTAACACAGGTTTTACTGTAATTGGAATGGAGGGGTTTTAACGACGTTCTACACCTTCGGCAAAGAGTTAAGGATTTGCATGAAATTTTAGTATGTTATAGTTTACTTCAAAAAACTAAGACTTAATTTTTTAAAAATTGTTTTACCGTGCCGTTTAATTACTATTAAGGGTCAAAGTTAAGTTTTAACATGGGCTCTTATGGGAATTCTTAAAAAGTTAATAACTTTTGACCCAAATTTACGATTTTTAATTATTTGTGCTTAAATTAAAGGTTTTTTGTAAGGAATAACATATTAAAAAATGAGGATTGTTTACCGTACCATTTATTTTTAATTTATTTATTATAATTAATTCCGTAATTTATTCCGTAATTTCCGTAATTTTTTATTATTTATTTTTATAAAGTATTCAATACTGAAACATATGATTTGAGTATTCTGCTATAAATGCATTGTTACCAACTTTCGCTTGCATATAAGTTTCCCCCCTTTCCTATGAGAGGCATACCCCGCAACGAAGGTGTAGAACGTCGTTAAAGAGTGATCTATTTAAACAAATATATTTTCATCTATTTGCTACTTTCGGTTATACCGGAAGTTGCTTATAACTTCGTTTTTTTTAATGGGACACCCTGTATATTTTTACATTTTTCGATTATACTTGATGTCTTCTTTCTTAAAATATGAGGTTTTGTAATGTTATACAAGGTAGTTTAAAAGGAAATTCGTTTTTTTTTCTAAATTTCGTAGCAAAATTCACACCATGTAGAATGGTAGTAGTTTGACATCAAAAACTCTATTTAGGTTCAAATGACTTTTAATATAGTCTACTATTGTTAACAATTGTAAGTACAGCTAAATTTTTCATTTTAGTATACAGGGTTGGTCGAAATTCGGAATGAGTATTTTCTGACTGTTCTTAAATGGAACACCCGTATTTTAGGATTGTAATGAAATTATATTTTATGGTTCTTTTTTATTTCTTAAGCATTCCCTATTCCTAACTGCTTTAATTTGTCAGTTATTGGTGATTCCAGCCAAACAGTAATTGCAACAAAAAAGACAAGAAATTTTATTAGGTTGGTCGTGAAAATATTCAATCAGAAATAATTTTTCGGAAATAAATACCTATTAATTTAGACTGATCCTTAAAATTACCCATAATGGTTGAGCTATCCAAATACCTACGTAGTTAAGATTGTTCGTGAGATTGACAATTTAGCACAAATTAAAGTAGTTAGGTATAGGAAATGCTTTAGAAATAAAAAAGTACCATAAAATATCATTTCATTACAATACTAAAATATAGGCTGTTCCATTTAAAAAAACTCAGAAAATACTCATTCCGAGTTTCGACCAACCCTGTATACTAAAATTCAACATTTATCTATACTAATAATTTTTAACAATATTAGACTATATTAAAAATCATTTTAACGTAAATAGAGTTTTTGATGTCAAACTACTACAATTCTACAGGGTGTGAATGTGACTACGAAATTAATAAAAAAACGTAATAATCTTTTAAACTGCCCTATATAAAATTACAAAACCCCAAATTTTAAGAACGAAGACATCGAGGAAAATCTAAAATTGTAAAAATATACGAAGTTATACCTTTAAAAAAAACGAAGTTATAAGCAACTTCCGGTATAACCGGAAGTAACAAATAGATGAAAATAGATCATACTTTAAAACTCCCTTCTTTGCAATTTTCATGATTCTGTTGCCTTTGGTCCTCAAGATATTTCTAATAGGCCGTTTATCTGCCTCACCCTATATACTTGCTACCATGTAATATCAATTAACCACTTATTATTTTTAATAAAGATTCGCCTATAGTTTATTTTCTGGTAAAATATGACCGGCATTTATTCGATTTGATCCAATTAGTATTGAAGATAAGCAAATTTTCCTACTTGGCTGCGTTCTTATTCACGGAAAGTTTTTATTTCCCTCTTTTTCCCAACCAACGCGTAAGATTCTCCGTTCGATTTAGTTTTGATTGATTTTAAATGACAAAAATTTCCACCAACTTAACCACCCGAACGCGTATCGACATTCAAGGTCCTTGTAAGGGATGATACTCAAACTCTAAGAAGACTGTTTAAAAAAGAGTGTGTTCGCATTTAATACAATTTGTATTCTGTTTTCGTATCTCACCCGCATGAGATTTCTGGAAAATAGCAAACGACACGGCCACATTTATTGTGGATACATTTTTCTGAGAGTTACAACTACAATTTTGGACCTTTTAGTTGCGCACCAGGATGTGACTTCTTTTGGCTCTTGCGTCCGCAAAATCTACCCTTAGAAATCGTCTTTATGAACAAAGAATTTAACCGAAAACCAGATTTTGGATTTATAAACTGGAGTCTGTATCCCATGAGGTACTTTCGTTTTTGAATTATTATATTTTTTCGCGCCAGTGGTTTAAACACTGTTTTCAAAAGTGTTTGAAAAATCTATTACTTGGAATTATTCTTTAAATTAACTTATTTCCTAATAATTCGTTTGAATCAAAATGTAGTTCATAATAATCTACATCGTAAATATACAGAGAGTTGAAAATTATGGAATAAATTCATTTTTTCGGGAATAGGCCACTTTGGAGAAATATCCCGAGACAGGTCGATTTTCATTTTTAGATTATGATTTTTTGACATATTTTTAACACCATTGATGAACGATGAGATATTAAACGTAGTGGATGAAAGATGCAAATTTAAGAATAAAAAATCCGTACAAATAACATTGTTAATAGAGACAGCAAACAGATTATCGCTGATTTTGATAAAATGAACAGATGAAAACAGTATATTGAAGAACAGTTTAATGCTGAAAGCCCAGATCTATAAATTAAAGAAGTAGTGACAGGACCTGATATAACTATGGACGAAATAGAACGAGCAATGAGAGTAAAAAATGATCAGAAAAGCGACAGGACAAGATTATATACTGAGTGAAATATTTTTAACAAAAATTAGCTGCTGTCGACTTTTATGTGTACTACAAAAAGGATGTGAATTATCCTCTCTACTTTTTAATATGTGATCAGAAGAGATTTGCTTTCTGTGGTTTTCCGGGTTTTTTAAAGAAAGGATTTTTAGAAGTTTTTAAATACTAAATTAAATCCCGTTACATACAATTCCAGGCATGAGTTGAGACTGATATCGAATAAGCACACAAGCTTTTGATCGATCCTAACAAATTAGTAATTTATCTTGTAAAAACCAACCATAGAACATCAACACTACGTTAACATCAAGTATAAGAGTGTTAGTTAATTGTGCATAGAAAAACATTTTCTGTGAGTACACATTTTTCTAATATTAAGTTAATCATAACCAAAGAATTTTACAAAACACCATCAATAAATTATAACAGTCATTTATCGGCACCAGTTTTTTGTCATTAGACACAATTATGAAAACCTAAAGCGGAACAGGTCCGTACTTAGGAAAATAAAAAGGTGTTGAGAAATGGAATTTGACGTATCCAATCATGGCGATGAATTATCGCAATTCACATCACAAAAACCTTTATATTATTCAGCTGCAGCCAGAAAACAACAAGAAGCAATCTATCCATCCAAATTAAATGCAATAGTTTTTAATTCTCTCAATAATGTTAAATTAGAAGAATACTTGTTAGCTGTAGGATCTTTAGTTAGTCCAAAACACATTCTTTTTTCATCAAGAATCACCAAAAATCGTATCTGTATTTATTTCTCCACCAAACAAGTCGTATATGATTTCTTTTCAAACAGTAGTGTAAACATCACTGTAAACAATACACAAATTCCAGTCCGTAAAGTAATTACTCCAAGTGAAAGACTCCTAATATCCAATGTTTCTCCCACTATCCTGCATAAAATAATAGAAAAAGAACTACAAATTTTAGGGCTAAAACCAACTTCATCAATGTCATTTCTTCGAATAGGAACCATCAATCCTGAATACAAACATGTACTCAGTTTCCGTCGACATATTTACATATCTCCTTCCACACTCCCAATTCCCGACTCCATTGTAATAACTCATGAAGATACTAACAATCGAATTTTTATGACACTATACAGCGTATGTTTCCTTTGCAAACAGCATGGCCATATTTCCAGTAGTTACTCAGTAAATATAAATCACTCAGATACAGCTGTCCCAACTGCTACACTTTCAAACAGAAACGAATCTACTACAGTCTTTTCAACAGAATCTAATACTATTACATTTTTAACACCTTCAAATAATTCAACATCAATACCAAAAACATTATCTACAACCAACTTAGCAATGCTTGATATATCAACTACAGTTAATACAATACCAATGACATCCAAAACAAATTTACCCACCTCACCAGCCCCATCATCTCACATAATCATAACTAAACACCCTTCATCTTACAGTCCGAACCATAATTATTGCTCTGTTAATGAAAATAAAGAGAATCCAGCACCACAAGAATCTAGCGTATCCAAAGAGTAAAATACATCAAATTCGTTCTCCAAACGAACTGTATCTGAAGCAATATCACCCCCTACTGAGGCATCAGCTAGTGACCATGTATTTTCAAAGCCAATTCAGAAACAAAAAAGAATAAAAAAAAATATCAACAATACCTTTAGAAACGCTAATGCAGCCAATTAAAGGATTATTCAATTCCGAAAAGCAAGTATTAACTTTCGAGGAAACAGTTGATGTATTTGAAAACACTCATGAAACAAAAGATGTCAGCGTTATAAATAAATATACATCAGACACTATAGATTTTACACAACTATTATTCAAAATTGACTCATATACATCCGAGCGCTCATTAAAATTGAAATGTACAAAGTTAAACAACAAAATTATAAAACAGCTCAGAAAAGACAACTACGAGGATAAAGAACCTGACACGGATACATCGTCTGAATTATCCCAGGAGCTGAACATTCAATAATTATAACTATAACATTCAATTTATTACAATGGAATATAAATGGGTTTTATACCAGTTATGAAACATACTTTCATCAACAAACTTACAAAATTTTCTAAATACTATCATATTATGTATATACAGATGCTTCTAAAACATCTACTGGAGTTGGAGCAACAGTCGTTCCTCCAAATATTACACTTGAGTATCAACTACCATCCTTAAGCTTTATACATACTGGCGAGCTATACGCCATCTATCAAGCTCTCATTCATATTAACTCCAGTAATATATCCAATGCTCTTATAAGTTCCATCCACCAACTGTACACAAAACATCCAATTGCTCTCCTAATTAAAAAAGAACTAGCTACCACACAAAACAATAACCATACTGTACAATTTCTATGGGTTTCTCCACACATTGGCCTTCAAGGAAATAAAGAAGCGGATCGTACAGCCCAACAAGCAAGAAACAGTGAAACCGCGAGTGTAGTGAGAAATGTAGTTCTTAATGATTCAAAATCATTTTTTATTAAAGTGAAACTCGAAAAAAAATGTGTGGCAAAATTACTGGGACAGATCAACATCAAAACTTCTGAAAGTGAAAACGTTTGTAAAACCGTGGAGATCTCAAATTTCCAACAGAACTCACCAAGTCATTGTTACTCGTCTTCGTCTAGGACATACCCGACTTACTCACGGACATATAGGTACTTAATTGGTCACACTAATCCCACTTTATGTGACAACTGTAATATTCCACTAAGTGTTAAGCATATACTTGTAGAGTGTCCAAGATACCGGTTGCAGAGCAACACCAACCAAATCATCGGATCAACAAGTGAAATCTTAGGATAAAATTGTAAAATTGAACATTTGGTAAAATTCCTTAAAGATATCAATATATTTAACAAAATTTAACATTTGTAAGTAAACTATCTCATGCATATGTATATATTATGTCGCTAATAACCTCAGAGGTTGATGCGACTATTTTGTAAAATAAAAAAAATTCCAGGCATAACCAAATTATATGCCTTTTTAATAAAACATATCCGGTTATAATTGTGAGAACTTTGTTATAATACTATGTCGATTATAATTAATATTTTTCAGGTTTAGTTTTAAATCTGGGAGTTTTTGCTTTACTTTAAGCTATTAAAAATTTTAATACTCAAAATGAAGCCGAGTTATAAGTGAAAATTCGCCTAAATGCCCTAATATTGCAATGTTTTTGCACTAATTTTGCAATATGTCGGTTCTAATATTATTGGATCAAGGCTTACCAAACATCATTTTGTAGGTTTTTTATAGGAACAAATTACATTTTATAAAAATAATATATATTTGTTAGTTTACGAATTATAATCATTTAAACAATTAAATTGCTTATATCAAATTCCCATCACCTCGGACGTAAAAGCAAATTTGAAATTCGAATTCAACATGTAAAAATACCTACATCAGAATGCACTCTGAAAGTCCTTTCGGTCACGAAATAAACCTGGCCTCTGGACTATAAGGCTCCTACTGGAAAAATGGATTACTCACTAAAATACCACAACGGTAAAATTTGGAAGATTTTTATTGTTAAGTTTGGTGTTTTTTGGAAACCTAAGTCGCAATTAAATATTCTGGTTGTGTTTTTGAATCAGTTTTATTACATGGATATAAAACAATGTATTGCGATTTTTAAGGATCTCTCCTAGTTTCCCTTTTACGGCCACTCAAACCTGATGAGAAGTTGTACTTTTTATTGCAAGCTTTCATTTGGCTTTACGTGTATGTTTAAGGTAAATCTTTTAGTCAATTTTTCACTCAGTTCACATATCTTTTATTGCGGCGTATTATTCTGATAGGACACTGTGTCACCGGTGAAAATACCCGGCACGGAAATGAACATGTGCCATGTGCGGAAATCTTTACAAATCTTTTAAATAAGTAAACTCATACAGAGTCATACGAACCGGTATGTTTGTTGATCGATACAAAAGTGGGACTGCAAACAAATACGAGGGTACTTCAAACTGAAACTGGATTTTTCGTTCGATTGAGTTAAGCGAATTTAGTAATGTCTAAAGTCAACAGAAATATTTCTATTTGTTTATCCTTATACATTATGAAACAAAAGAAAATACACTCAAAAAAATTTAGTTCGTAATAATGATTAACAGTGATTATTGAATAGTATTTCGTTGTAACAACAATTTAATTTTTTGTTTCAACGAACTTTTAGACATTGAGGAATGTATTTGGTTATTGTCACAATGATTGAATAATAATTGTGAAAATAACTAGAGTACATTATTCAATAATATTCAATTTATTCAACCAATAAGTTAGTTTTGTATATTTAATAAATAATGATAATTCTGGCAGCAAAACACTTTCTTGATTTCGTAGATGATAAGCAATTACCTTGGTTTATCGTGACAACGTACAGATTTCATTAAAACAATGTACAAATGTTGTTAATATAGAGTAATATTTGATTATTCCATAGATGTAAACTGATTGTTGTCAGAACGAATGCATTAACCTTCCGCCGGTAACGTGAATTCTTGTAACATAGTTGGTAACGTCGGTCTGCCACACCGACTTTTTTAATAATGAATATCTTAGGTAGTGAGTTTCTGTTAATATTTTGATGTGACTAAATGTTTAAATTAACTATATTTAAATAACAATACAGTAAGAAATGATCAATATTTATTTATATTCGGGAAAAAAACGCACATTAAAAAAATTGGCTTCTTTTAGATACTAACTTAATTGATAAACAATTTACAAAAACATGTCAAGTTTTTCAATACAAAATATCAACAATCATATCGACAAGGGTTTAAATGTCAAAAAAAAATAAAATTATTCAACAAATGTACAACACAAACTGAAATTATTGTCCGTTTGTTTCCTCATTTTCTTATACACTCCACTGCACCGCACTGTACGGTTCTGGTTTGGAATTAGCAACAATTTCGCCAAAAAGTTGTTGCAACCTGACTTGTTTTCTTTCGTAATCAATACTCATATACAACTCCTAAAATTAATATCTATTATTTAAACTGACTATGGACCAAAAACGACAAAAACTTACCGTTAAGTATAACACAAATGGTAACCTCGGTCTCTCACACCGTCAGGTCAAATAACATATGAACTATCCACACTTGGCCACAGATTTTTCAAGACTGAATAGTGTGATGAGGATTTGAAAGCTACCTGGCCGCGCGGACAAAAAAATATGCGCGTTTGAGTTTTACCGCGAAAAATTCATTACGGCGGTTTCAGGGACCGTACGTTACCACTCGAAGGTTAATCAATCTACTACTGCGTTTAATAACCACAATCAATGCGATCATGGTAACAATAAACGCAGTTGTTGAAGAAATAAATGTTTTGCTTGACCATTTGAAATGTAACGGCTTTTCCTTATCGTGACACCCCGAGCTTCTCTATGTAACCATTGTTTAAAAAAGAATTCTTTGTTAAACAATGCTGTTACCTCTGCCGAAGTGCCAAATAATTTCATTTCGTTTCCAAGTGTAGTCCGTACTGGAAGGAAGTTTTCGTGTGTCTATTATCGAATTTTTTTTCGAATCCTGAGAAAACTAATTAGTATTTTGAAAAATTTAAAAGCAAAATAAAATATTACAGTATTATCGAGGGTCTGAAGTCCCTGAGAACTTCTACAATGATTATTTTAATAAGTAACAGGGGCGAAAAAGAGAAAATTTAGTATGATTTTTAATTTTAAATATACCATTCAAAAGAAACTTTTTGTTTATTCTAAGCGACTTTCAGCCCTCGGTAATAATGTAATCTTTTATTCTGCTTTTAAATTTTTCAAAAATACTTATTAGTTTTCTCAGGATTCCAAAAAACAATGAATGCGTTTAAAAATATTTCGATCTAAATTTTGCACCTGCGCTCTCAAAAATGATTAAAGTGTTATACATTTTTGTAATCACTATTTCAAACGCTTTTAAATGAGCTGTCACATGATGTACTTTCCCATTAAAAAAATCAAAGTTGTGCCTGTCACCTGAAGAGGGATTGCGTAAAGTTCGTAACAAATATGCTTTGATTATTTTAAAAATCGACCTGTCCGAGCGTTTTTCATAGGTGCTAAAAATAAATAAGTTAGTAAGGGGGGGGGGGTAATACTTATTCCAGCGCACTGTAGGTATAATAAGTGAAATCATATGAGATTTACACAGTGTAAAGTCCATTATTTTTAGGACAAAAAAGGGGATTTGCAAAATTATTATTAATCAATTAATATCATACATTGAGCTAATGCATTCAGTAATTATTATTAATATAAAATAGGTTCATAGTAGGAATGAACGAAACTGATTGGAGGAATGAATAGAATTGCTTGTAAGAATAACCGTATTTATTGTAGGAATGAACGGAATTAATAGTAAGAATAAACGGAAATAAGCAGTATACGTTAGGAGAAATAACACTGTTAAGCAGGCCGCGCACTGAATCGGCATAGAGCGATCGGCTCGGCTAAGAACCATCGGCAGATTTTGCTATACATGGAAATAAATGAGCCATCGCGCACCGCCTAAGAACGTTCGACTGTCGGCTTTTTTCAGTTGCGTCGGAAATTGTCCAAGTTTTAACTCCATATACTCTAGTTCTAATTTCAATACTCAATACTCTAGTTATATTTTCAATTCATCATGGTTTTTCATTGTCTAATACTGCTTTCATCGTATTGGAAGTGCTTCTGGCCACCCCACTGCGTCCTTTTTTTAAGGGTGCGGTTCCATTGTTCATTTAGCTCACATCCCAAGTAATTGTGTCTGGGTACTTTCTCTAATAAAGCTTTTCTCCTACGTATATTGTTTCGTCTTCTATCTTATTCTTACTGACAATCATGATGTTTGTTTTTTTGTTTGTCTGTTTGTGTTCCGAGCCCATTCATACCTCTCGCAGTACTGCACAGTACTGCGTAGTGCGATCAACCAAAATTTGCAGCCCTTCTCTGCTGTCCGCAAGGAGTATGGTATCATCTGCAACTCTCAAATAATTCGCTATTTTTTCTTCATGTGCCATTTTCTTTAAGAAGGTCGGCAATCATCATGGCAATTCGCACTTTCGATACCGCTGCTCTAAAGAAATCTGCAGAAGTGCAGTTAAACCAAACTCTCAAATTGTTTAACCAGGAGGTGCGGCTTCTTCCACAACTCCTCCTACCCTGTATTCCTCATTGCATTATTAATTACAATAAGGTATAATGCTCGCCCCTCATGTCATGTCCCAGATATTGCAGTTTTCTAACTTTAGTTGTATTTAAAACCTCTCTTTTTTCTTTCTTTCTTTTCCCATTCTTGTTTATTATTCCAGATTATTCACTAGTGTCTTCACTAATGTCTTCGAGTACTTCTTTAAACATCTCTTCTAAGCACATATTAAAAACTAGAGGGGTAGTATACTTATAGATATACTTATAAGAAAAAGTATATCTATTAAATTTTTGTTGGTCTACTCGTATTATCGATTTCTGATATCGGTATATTGTAATGATTCTCACATTCTGATCATCTATTTATCTGTTCCGTTATATGTTTGCAAGCCTTCCAATACCTCGTGAACATTGATTCCTACATATAAAATATTGTCCACTGCTGACATATTACGTCCAAAGCCGTTCTGTTGTAACAGAAGATTAGATTTTTCCTGTGTCTACATTAGCTCGAAGTTGAATACTTTCTCAATCAATTTAGCCATAGCACGCGTCAATGCGATCGGTCTGTATTTTCTGTCTTATTTATATTCACAACTTGGACATGTCAAATGTATTAATACCGTATTCCATATCGTGTCGTTCTCTATGTATAAATTTTTTTGTATTGTGTACAACACGAAATCAAAAACAATCGGATCAGTCTACAAAAATAATATTTATTCCATGCAGTTCTGAGAGTCTGATGTTTCCCTATGCCGTTCGAGTTTTATTCTGAGTTTAACCGATTTGTTTCTATTTGTCATGTTAGCATTACCATACCAAAACTGACTTTGCATAGGCGAAACACATCTTCTGTAAAAATCCATCTGGATTTCGATAAATAATTTCATATATACCCGAATTTCTGCATTAAATTTAAACAAGGAAAAAGTGAAACTTTTATCACTGTCAGTATATATAAATATATACATTTTTAAAATAATTATGTTTTTTTTTGTGAATTTCGTAGCAAAATTTACACCCTGTAGAATTGTAGTGATTTGATATGAAAATTTCTATTTCTTTTCAAACGAATTTTAATATAGTCTACTATTGTTAAACATTATTAATATAGCGAAATGTTTAATTTTATTATACAGGGTTGGTCGAAATTCGTAATGAGTATTTTCTGAGATTTTATGCTTCTTTTTTATTTCTTCGGCATTCCCTTGCACCTAAGTGCTTTAATTTGTGAGTTATTCGTGATTCTTTAAGCCAAACATTAATTGCAACAAATATTTTATTAATTAATTGCAACGTAAAATTTTATTAGGTGGCCGTGAAAATATTCAATCAAAAATAATTTTTCAAAAAAAATACACATTAATCTAGACTGATCCTTTATTTATCAATATTGGTTGAGATATCAAAATACACTAAGGATCAAAATTAACGCACCACCTTAAAAATGGGACATATTTGATATCTTGTATTTCCTAAATCTGTTGTCCGATTCCAGTGATTTTTTTAGTATATTATAGCTTTATTTTTCAGGAATATATGTGTAATAATATTATTGCTAAACAGTTAAGTGTCATTGTATACCGCGTGTAACAATGATAGTGTGTTTTTCCTCAAAGTTTGGAACACCGTGTGGAATATTCTAGCGTATAGAAAATATTGAAATTAAAACTCAACTATACCCTTAGGCTTTTTTAACATTTTTCTTTTTGACTCATTTGCTTAGGTGAAATAATAAAAAAGTTAAGTACTTTAATAACTAGCCATGTTATCCATCAATACAGGGTGTTTCTAAATAAGTGCAACAAAACTTTAAGGGGTAATTCTGCATGAAAAAATAATGACCGTTTGTTTTATAAACATATATGTCTACAAATGCTTCGTTTCCGAGAAACGGGAAGTTGAATTTTTTCTTGCAAACTGACGATTTATTTATTGTTCTAAAACCGGTTGAGATATGCAAATGAAATTTGGTAGGTGTTAAGAAGTATGTTATTGCGCATTTTTTGACATACAACTAAGAATTTTATATTCAGCATTGGCGTGCATACGGGATGTATCTAAAATATTTATACCCGTATGCACGCCAATCGTGAATACAAAATTCCTAATTGTATGCCAAAAAATACGCAATAACTACCTCTTAAAACCTACCAAAATGCATTTGCATATCTCAACCGGTTTTAGAGCAATAAATAAATCGTCAGTTTGCAAGAAAAAATTCAACGTCCCGTATCTCGGAAACGAAGCATTTGCGGACATATGTGTATAAAGTAAACTGTTATTATTTTTTCATGCAGAATTACCCCTTAAAGTTTGTCGCACTTATATAGAAACACCCTGCATTGATGAATAACATGGCTAGTTGTTAAAGTACCTAACTTTTTTATTATCTAACATAAGCAAATGATTCAAAAAAGAGAATATTAATAAAACCTAAGGCTGCAGCTGAGTTTTAATTTAAATATTTTATATACGCTATATATTCCACAGGGTGTTCCAAACTTTGAGGAAAAAACACACCATCATTTTTACACCCGGTATAAAATGACACTTACCTGTTCAGTAATAATATTATTACATCGATATTCTTGAATAATAAAGCTATAATACACTAAAAAAATCACTAAAATTGGATAACAGGTCTAGGAAATAAGAGACATCAAAAATGTTCCATTTTTAAGGTGGTGCGTTAATTTTGATGCTTAGTGTACATACCTACGAAGTTAAGCTTGTTGGTGCATAAAATATTAACAAAAACATACAATATTCTTTATAGTTGGGTATGATACTAAATTTGCTTAAACGTTTGATATTATACTATTTTTATAGTTCCGGTTGCTTTGTTTGTTACCATTACTAATACGAATTTTTCTAATGAGGAACTGATAAATATGGTTTTTGTGCTAGGAGAGTATAACAAGAATGTGCTACTAGCAAGAATTTACCATCAACAACTCCGTGAGCGACGACAACCAAGAAGAGAAGATTTTAAAAGTTTACTAGAACAGTTTCAATGGACTGAATACTTAGATTACTAGAAATCTGATCGCACAAAAACTATTGTAAATGAATAAAATGAATCAAGTGTAATCCTTAGTAGATATCACTGAGGATCTGCATATTAGTACGACCGTTCTCATAATATTAATCCAAGTGTCTAGTCTGTTGAAACCGTTTCAGTAATATTCTTTTAAAAGTAGATTATCTTCTTGCTCGTCGTCTATCAGCGAATTGCTGATGATAAATTCTGATTGATAGTAGCACATTTTTTTATACTCTCCTAGCACAAAAACCATATTAATCAGATGCTTATTAGAAAAGTTCATATTAGTTATTGTAACAAAGCAAATTTAACTATCAAAATAGTATAATATCACATGTTTAAG
Organism: Diabrotica virgifera virgifera; assembly: GCF_917563875.1. Classification (NCBI taxonomy): domain Eukaryota; kingdom Metazoa; phylum Arthropoda; class Insecta; order Coleoptera; family Chrysomelidae; genus Diabrotica; species Diabrotica virgifera. The sequence continues at coordinate 125,421,318 of NC_065452.1, forward strand.
CAAATTTATTGTCATAGCCATCTAGGTAGAATATTGTATGGTTTTATTAATATTCTACGCACCAACAAGCTTAACTACGTAGAAATTTTGATATTTCAACCTATATTGATAAATAAAGGATCAGTCTAGATTAATATGTATTTTTTTTTGACAAATTATTTTTGATTGAATATTTTCACGGCCACTTACTTAATGCTGCTTTCCTTGACATATCTCAGGCTTTTGACAAGGTATGGCACATAGGGCTACAAATAAAATTAAAGAAGCTCCTACCCTATCCTCACTTCCAGCTCTTAAAATCCTACATAGAAAATAGACACTTCCTTGTGAAGCACGGTACCGAGCACACCAAGATATATCCCATTCACTCAGGCATCCCACAAGGCAGCGTTCTCGGCCCAATTCTGTATCTTTTATACACAGCGGACATTCCAACATCTAGTACAACTACAGTTGCAACGTATGCAGACGACACTGCTATCCTGGCATCCCACACAGATCCAACAACAGCATCAAGGAATCTTCAATCAAACCTAAATAGAATTCAGCAATGGATGAAAGTATGGCGCATCAAATCTAATGGAACTAAATCATTACATGTAACATTCACGCTACGCAGAGAAACATGCCCCCCTGTATATATTGATAATTGTCTAATTCCTCAATCCGAGGACGCCAAATATCTTGGCATGCACTTGGACCGCCGCCTTACTTGGAAAAAACATATTTTTACAAAACGAAAACAGCTTGGACTTAAATTGAGAAATATGTATTGGCTCATTGGACGCAATTCCAAACTATCTCTGGATAACAAAATTTTACTCTACAAGTCCATCCTCAAGCCCATATGGACTTATGGGATTCAGCTATGGGGCACTGCTAGCGTCTCCAATACAAACATCTTACAGAGATTTCAAAACAAGGTGCTGCGTTCCATAGTCAATGCGCCATACTATGTATCCAACGAGGTGATTCAACACGACATCCCCCTAGAATCCGTGAAAGAAGCCATACAACGTTTTAGTGTTAAATACTTTGAACGAGTGTTAGTGCATCCTAATGCGTTTGCCAGACAATTAAATGTGCGGGACGTCTTTGAAGTGCGTAGACTAAAACGGCAACTGCCGTCCGACTTAACCAACTGAACGTAATCAAAAGTGTATTCAGACTGATAAAATTTTAGTTTTAGAATTGTAAAGAGGTTACTCACTGGAGTAACTCTCTACATGTCTATATTTTTTACCATAACAAATGCTTAATGCCCAATGGGCAGATTGTTGTACTCAATGGAGTTAATAAAAAAAAAAAAAAAAAAAAACTTACTTAATAAAATTTCACGTAATTTTTGTTGCAATTAATCTTTTGTTTAAATAATCACTAATAACTCACAAATTAAAGGATTTAGGTATAGGGAACGTTTAATAAATAAACAAGTAGCATAAAATATTTAAGAAAACTCAGAAAATACTCATTCCGAGTTTCGACCAACCCTGTATACTAAAATTAAACATTTCTCAATATTAATAATGTTTAACAATAGTAGACTATATTACAAATCGTTTTAACATAAATAGAAATTTTGATGTCAAATCACTACAATTCTACAGGATGTGAATTTTGCTACAAAATTAACAAAAAAACGTAATTATATTTTAAACTACTCCGTATAATATTATAAAACACTATATTTAATTAATGAAAACATTGAGGACAAGCCAAAAAGGTAAAAATATACAGGGTGTTCTATTTAAAAAAAAAACATAAGTTTGTATCACCCTGTCAATACGAGTGGCCCTATATGTTAGAAAATATTTTTAAATTATGGTCCTATCTGTGCCCCAACTTTTATCTAAATAACTTTTTTTCGTGTCTCTTACGACAAACGAGTAATTGGTATTTCTCGCACTGATGCCCCACCCTGTATACAGGGTGTTTCATTAATAATTGTCCATATAGTAACTGGAGAAACCTTAGCACAAAATACTAAGATTCAACCTAAAACACTTAAATAAAATGTGGTTCGTTACTGAGTTACAGGGTGTTTTATCTAAAAATTTAAAAACTATTTTTGCTCAGAATTTTAAATCTATTAGACGTATCCTTTTCATACTTGGCAGGAAGTATAGGTACTATACAAACTACTAAATTATGTTAAACAAACGTTTATGGCTATTACCAGAGGCGTACGACGGGGGAAAGTGAATGGTTGACCCTTTCCAAATTCTACGCCACTGGCGAAATTGCTATTTTAGTTCAATTTTTGGATTCTCCAATACTTTCTATGAAAATAATATACTCTTCATTCGTAACGATAAAGTTATTAGTTTTCGAGATATTTGAAGTTAAAAATGAAACGACACGGTTATTTTGATCAGTGTATTGTGTCGCTTCATATTTAATTTCAAATATCTCGAAAACTAATCATTTTATCGTTACGAATGAAGAGTATATTATTTAGATAAAAAGTATTGAAAAATCAAAAAATTACACTAAAATAGCAATTTCGTCAGTGGCGTAGAATTTGGGAAGGGTCAACCAGGCACTATCCCCTGTCGTACGCCTCTGGTAGTAGCTAGAAACGTTTATTTATTTTAATTTAGTAGGGTGTAAAGTACCTACACTGTCTGCCAAGTATTATAAGGATACGCCAAATAGCTTTAAAGTACTGGGTACAAATAATTTTTAAATTTTAATCATATGAATCGTATCATAAATTAATCAAAATAACTGTGCCGTTTCATATTAAACTTCAAATATCTCGAAAACTAATGACTTTATCGTTACCAATGAAGAGTATATTATTTACGTAGAAAGTATTGTAGAATCTAAAAATGGCACTAAAATGGTAATTCCTCCAGTGGCGTAGAATTTGAGAAGGGCCAACCATTCACCACCCCCTGTCGTACGCCTCTGGTAGTAGCTAGAAACGTTTGTGTATCACAATTTAGTAGGGTGTCTAGTAGTCGCACTTTCTGCCAAGTATAAAAAGGATACGTCGAACAGTTTTAAAATTCTAAGCAAAAATAGTTTTTAAATTTTTAGATAAAACACCCTGTAACTCAGTAAGGAACAACATTTTATTTAAGTGTTTTAGGTTAAATCTTCGTATTTTGTGCTAGGGTTTCTCCAGTTACTATATGGACAATTATTATTGAAACACCGTGTATAAATTTGCAACATTTTAACTATTTGATGCGATAAAAATTTGTCAAGTTCTCTCATTTTATCTTATTTTGTATTTATTTTTTCCTGTTGGTTTGTATTATTGCATATCAACCGCTATGATATTCATCAAACACAGAGTTCCTTTTGTATTCGAAATCCAATCGATTGGAACTCAATCACATATTTTACATAACATTTTAAAAAATTTAAATATATAATCTGTTCAAATAATAGTAGCCGATCCATATTCAAACGAATCAGTTAGCGAATATGAATTACTATTCTTTGAAATTCATTATAATCCACAGTACGTGTTTTTTATATCTAATTAATGAGATTCATGCTAAAACGGTGATGTTCAAAAACAATAAAAACAAAAAGTAGTATCAGCAATCATTTAAATAAAGGACATATGTACATTTAGTTGAAACTCGATCTCGATATACAGATTCGATTATAATTACTAGGGTGATACGTGCTTAACTCCTAATTTTGTTAATCATCACTACAAACAAATCGACAAGAGTTGAGAGAGGGTTGTTTTTTAATACTTTTTCTATATGAAACATGCAATCAGATACTTTTTAGGGGGTTGTTACTTTTTAACTGACGTAAATAAGATAGATAATTTGTTCCGAGTTGGATTTCGATTTGAGTCCGAAATTTGTCAACATAATATCCCATATCCCTCTATATTATTCTTCAAGTACCGTGTACTACAAGATTATTCAGTGAAACGGTCCGATTTGACAACGCTGTTGACGATAAAATAGAGGAGCCGCGGGCTTGCGACGTAAACGTTGTGAATCTAGAGTGTGGAAGTTTAGTTATCATGGAGGCGTGGTCTTGTGAACAACTCGCATTTACTGTGAAAGCTTATTACAAAAATGATGAAAGTTTTGTGCGTGTTCAACGAGCACTTCGTTTACACTACCATTTGCCGGCCCGCGTTGCAGTTCCGTCTAACATGGCTGTTAAGACTTGGTTTAGGAACTTTGAAAGTAGTGGTTCAATATCACAGGAAAGGGTTGCAGTGTCAGAACTGCTCACACACCACAGAATATTGAAGCGGTGCCAAATTCATTACAAGCGAGTCGTCGCAGTAATGAATTTGGCACTGCTTTAATATTCTGTGGTGTGCGAGCAGTTCTGACACTGCCAGCTCTTTTTTGTGATGTTGCACCACTACTTTCAAAGTTGCTAACCTAAGTCTTGTAAGTTGGTCTTGTGAACCGGGTGGCACATGGTAGTGTAAACGAAATGCTCGTTGTACACGCACAAAACTTTCACCATTTTTGTAAGCTTTTACAGCAAATGCTTGTCGTGCACACAAGCACGCCTCCATGATAACTAAACTTCCCACTTTCTAGATTCACAACGTTTACGTCGCAAGCCCGCCGCTCCTCTATTTTATCGTCAGCAGCGTTGCCACATCGTACCGTTTCACTGAATCACCCTTTACTAGCATGTTCATGTTCATGTTCTTTATCGCTACGTTAATATAAGAGGGTTATTTTCTACCTGTCGACAGTGGCGGCTGGTCAGGATCGACAGGGTCGGCAGTGACTCCCAGCCATGCATCCGATTGCGATTGTGTGAATTCTTTTTGTAAGGATCCGCTTCGGCAGGGACGGCAAGCCGTCCCTAGATTGACTTGTAAGATGCTGTGGAATATTAGCCGACAGGTAATCAATTATACATTTCACCACAATTTCACCCGTATTTGAATGGCAGAGTCCGGCACATTCCAATCTGCCGATCGGTGATGGGCAGACACGAGCAAGGCACGTATCAAGTCACGTACCCTGCTGATAGTCCGCTCTGGATGAAATTAATTATGAAATAAGTAGCTTTTTGAATTTTAAATCTCGGTTAGTTTTCACTTTAGCAGATTTTCGTAAACAGCTTTTGGAAGTTTTTAATTTTATTAATAAAGGCAACAATTTTGCAAGTCTCGATCTATGAGGCCCTTTGGAATGCAAACGGCCTTGCCAAACACAAACAAGAAGTAGAAGTATTTCTTGCGCCCAACGACATTGACATTCTTCTAATATCAGAATCCCACTTCAACAGTAGTTCTTACTTTAATATTAAAAATTATTTAATGTACCACACAACACATCCAGAAGCTGACAGGATAGCCAGAGGAGGAACGGCAGTGCTCATTAGACACCAAATTAAACACTATGAGTTACCTAAATTCAGTAAAAACTTTCTACAGACAACCAGTATCGTAATTGAAGATTGGCTAGGTCCATTAACAGTATCAGCGGCATACTTCCCACCAAATTACCCACCAAATAAACAAGAGATGGAAGAATACTTCTTGTCTTTAGGTCACAGGTTCCTAGCAGGAGGTGATTACAATGCGAAAAACATAGCATGGGGCTCAAGACTAACAGCGCCAGGTAGAGGTAGAGTACTATATAACATCATCCAAGAACTGCAATTGAGTTACCCATCCACAAATATTCCAACGTACTGGCCTAAGGATCCAGCTAAAATACCAGACCTACTTGATTTCTTCATAGTTAAAGGCATAGGAGCTGGTTACCTAAATGTAGAATCAAATGTAGACCTTTATTCTGATCACACACCAATAATAGCACAAGTTAGTGCCACAATTATAGAAAAAGAACTTCCTGTAATGCTGTTCAACAAGAATAGCAATTGGGAACAATATAGAAACCAAATTAATGCAGAAATTGACTTAAAAATATCATTAAAAACAAAAACAGAAATTGAAACTGCAGTAAATCAATTAACAAACATCATCCACACTGCTGCGAAAAATGCAACACCAGAAATATCAAATCACAAAAAAAAAACAACACGGCCCAGTAATCATAAAAAAGAAAATAGCTGAAAAAAGAAAACTCCGAAGGATTTGGCAGCGCAATAGATACCCGACAAACAGGATAAATTATGACAAAGCTTCTAGAAAATTGAAAGAGCTTATTAACAATATAAAGAATGCATCATTTAACGAATACTTAGAAAATCTGACAAGTACAGAAGATACAGACTATTCGTTATGGAAAGCGGTTAAGAACTTAAAAAGACAAAATGAACAAATTCCTCCGATTCGTAAAAGAGACCGAACATGGGCACGCACTGACGAGGAAAAAGCAAATACCTTCCGAGAATATCTGCAGGAAGTCTTTCAACCTATTCCATCGCAAAATACGCCTGAAATAGAAGCTAAAATCAAAGAAACTCTTGAAGCTCCATATCAAATGTCCCAAATTCCAAAACTCTTCAAGGTCAAAGAGGTACATGAGACAATCAGAAGAAACTTAAATCCAGATAAAGCTCCAGGGTTTGATCTGATCAAAGGCCGTCTTATTAAAGAACTCCCAAGAAAAGCGATTGTGCTAGTAACAACAATATTCAACGCGGTGCTACGATTAGGACACTTCCCTGCCCAATGGAAAGTTGCCGAGCTTATACTTATTCCAAAACCTGGAAAACCAATAAATGAAGTAACATCATACAGACCAATCAGCCTGCTGCCAGTCCTTGGTAAACTCCTAGAAAAGCTACTCATAACCCGACTGACTCCCATAATAGAAGAAAACCACCTGATTCCTGAACACCAATTCGGATTCAGAAAGGATCATAGCACAATTGAACAGATCCACAGAGTAGTGGACGAAATAAATGAAGCATTTGAGCAAAAAAGTTACTGCACGACTGCTTTCTTAGATGTGAGTCAAGCTTTTGATAAGGTTTGGCATAATGGACTACTATTTGAATTAAAAAAATCACTCCCCCACACACTGTACATTATTATGGAATCTTACCTAAAACAAAGATATTTTACTGTAAGGTATGGACAGACAACATCAGAAATCACATTGATAAAGGCAGGGGTACCACAGGGCAGTGTTCTTGGTCCACTTCTCTATCTTATGTACACAGCTGATCTTCCAGTAAGCAACCAAACAATCACAGCTTCCTTTGCAGATGACAAAGCGATAATGGTCAAACACAAAGACCCAGTCATAGCCGCAAGAATTCTCCAACAACATCTAGTGAAAATACAGGACTGGACAAGAAACTGGAGAATCAAATTCAATGAAGTAAAATCAGTGCAGGTTACATTTACCAAATGCAGAGGTACAGTGCCATCTGTTACACTAAATGGACAAGATCTGCCTCAATCTGACAGCGTTAAGTATTTGGATAGAGGCACGAGAGGCAGCGAGAAACGAAAACAACTTGGCTTAAAACTCAGCAAATACTACTGGTTATTGGGAAGACAGTCAAAGCTTAGTTTAAAAAACAAATTATTGGTGTATAAAGTAGCCTTAAAACCAATATGGACATATTATGGTGTACAACTATGGGGTACGGCTGCAAACTCAAACATAGAGATATTGGAACGCTTTCAGTCGAAGGTACTACGGACCATAACAAATGCACCTTGGTTTATACCTAACAGAGAAATCAGAGACGATCTTCAAGTAGCCACAGTAAAGGAGACAGTGAGTGAATACAGCAGCCGCTATTTGGTAAAATTAGAAAACCACCCTAATAATCTTGCACTAAACCTGCTGGATAATAGTGAGCAGACTCGGAGACTGAGGAGGCACAAACCACTGGAGCTACCACATAGGTTCTAAGCAGCAGTAAAGTGAAGTGTCGTGCAGTGAACTACTTACCCTTTCAGGGCACAGTTCAATAATTTAAGAGGCTAGTGGAGTCTTTGTTATCATTGGATAACAAATCCAAATTTATACGTACAAACAACTAACATGCTTATAATTTTTTTGTTTATTGATTGCATGTAGTGAATAACCTATAATAAAAAAAAATGAGGCAATCGGTTTGAAAACTTTATTAAATGATTATTCTTTTAACTGATGTGATATTTAATGTTGTTAAAAATCAGTCAACTGACATTATTCATTCGAAATATAAAATAACAAAGCTGGTAAAAAATCTCAGAGATAGTAGTTTTCAATATATACGCAGTGACGTTTTGGATTCGCTTGATATTTCCGAACACCGCCAAAAAAGACAAAAGTATGACACAGATCTTGAAAAACAAGTATATTTTGAAATTTTTGATACTATTAGTACTTATATAAATTGATACCCATTTTTTCAAATTTTGAAGATATGCAAATTTTTGACCTTTTTAACGATTAAAAATTTAAAAGTTACGCCAAAGAATTTTCAAAATATCTATTAGACAAGTGTATTAAAACTATCCATCATTCTTTAATCAAATAAAATAAGGAAATTAATTAAAATTTTTATCTCTCTGGTGTTCTCTGGTAAATATTTTCTTCCAGGTATTATCTGGTCGTCCTCTCTTCCTTGTCCCCTCAGGTTGATATTCGAGTGCTTGTCTTGCGATGTTACTAGGATCTTTCCTTAACGTATGGCCGATCCATTTCCATTTCTTCTGTCTAATTGTTGTTCTTATACTGGTTTGTTTCGTCCGTTTCCATAGTTCTTCATTCGTTATTTTATTAGGCCTGTAAATTTTTAGGATCTTTCTTAAGGACCTATATACAAAAGTCTGTAGCCTTTTTGTTGTGCTTTCATTGTGCTTCCAAGTTTCGGCTCCGTAGAGTAATATGCTTTTGACACAAGTATTGAATACATTAATTTTTGTTGACCCTGATATTTCACTTTTTTGCCAGATTTTATTTAACGCATTGAAGGCGTTAAAAATTTTTATATGCTGATCCAAATATTTTCGGAAGATGGGATAAGTTACAAACTATTTATAATTTTATATACTGCAACTCATTGCAACAAATTGTTCCCGAAATTAATAAATTATTATCATGAATTCTCTCATTACCACCAACTTTTGCCTTAAATGAACGGGATTTCTCTTGTCTCAAAAGAGTCCAAACGTATTGTCCAAACACCATGAAACAAAAGAGAATGTGAAGCTCTTCTCTAATGTCAACAGAAAAAACTATTAAAATCTCTCCAACACACTAATAAATTTTACGATGATGTTACATATTTAACCCATTTTGCTACTTCCAAACAACATAGACTAAAGTTAATTTATAAACATGTTTGTTTAGGTTCTAAATCTATGTGAAAAAACAAAAAAAAAAGAATGTGTATGTACTTTGTACGCACGTTAGAAGTTATACTTCTATTATAATATAGTTTCAACGAAATAAATATACCTACTTAACAGTTACAATAAAAAAAATTAACAATAATTACCAAAAATGAACCAAAACTTAATAATGCCAAATATTAAAAAAAAAAAAAGAAAAAAATATGAATCGTCCGGGATTTGAACCCTCAATCTCGCGATTTTTTGATCTCTGGTCCAATGCTCTACCAACAAGGCCATCAAGCCGCATGCAATTTACCTTTCAGATATACATAATTATACATCACGGTGACAAGTGAAATATAAAAATAGATGTTTTATTATTTTACGCCCAAAGAAGACAAATCCAAAGACACAAAATTATAATAAAAAACCTTTTAAACCACCGTTTTCAAATTGCGCAAGTTGTATTATTAATATTAATGTTAACAAATGAAATATAAATATTTTGACGTTTCACAATTTGACAATTCACTTTTAACTGCAGTGCCTTAAAAATTTTAAAGCACTAGTGCCTTAAAGTAGCATTTTTAACGCTCCTATGGAGTCCTAAAAATTGCATTTTTAACTCGTTTGTAGAAAAATATATTTAAAAACACTAATATATTCTTTCCACACCTTTTCTTGACTGATACATACATAAATTAAAACATTTTGAAGTATAACTTCAAAAATATGATATGAAAACTATTTAAAAAGGCAGTATAACTATTAACTAACCTTTGTTGTTTCTCTTCCCACAAATTTTAAAACGCAACAACCATACATAACCAAACCGTCAACCGTCCAAACCACAGCTGCGCTACAGCTGCCATACTGGATAATTTTTGACATGTCATTTGAACATCCAATCAGAACAAAGTTATAATGCGCATGCACCGGGATCGTAGGTTTTAACATATAAAAAATCACCCTCATATCGCGCGTAAAGAAGTATAACTTCAAAAAATTACAAAAACAAAAACCAAAACTCTCCTATGATGATTGAAGCCTTTTAATTAGATGGTATATCTGAAGAGACAAAAATCTTGCCGACTCTGTCCCTAAAGCCACGAGCCGCCACTGTTGTCGGATGTATGACAGGTAAAGGAAGAGAGTTAGCTGATTTCGTACAGAGTAGGAGTTGTGTAGTTTGTTTTCATGAAACTCGTTTAAAAGGTAATAACCAAGAAGGTAACCAGAAGAAGTGATAGGATAATTAATGTCCAACTGAACTCAGGCAATATCAACGTGAACATCATATTTTATTATTATGCATATTCTCCACATGTAGGGTGTGAAGAACTGGAAAAGGAAGAATTTTGAGGTAAGCTAGATTGTAAGATGCTCGACATTTCTGTAAACGTTAAGTTTATTATTGAAGGTGATTTGAATCGACATATTGGTAGAGGAGGAGCGGGAACAGAAAGAGTTCATGAAGGTATTGGGATGGGAAAGGGAAATGATAAAGGAAATAGTGTGATTGACTTTTCAGTGGTATCGAATTTTTCTGTGGTTAATACATTCTTTATGAAGACCGAAGACCAGTATCTTACTTATAGCAGCAGGTCAAGAAGGAGAGTCAGATAGATTTTGTGCTGTATAGAAGAAGTCAGCTAAAAGAGTTCACCAACTGTAAAGTGATAAAAGTTTGGTGTGTGGCAAGTCAACAGCGACCAGTGAAAGTAGATATAAAGATAAAGGTGAAGCGGAAAAGAAAGCTAGTAAGACACCAGAACATGGACGTATAAATAAAGATGGACCGGGCTATTTACATCTTTAGTTGTAGCCACGAGATTGTCACATAGGCCAGGGTAATAAGACAAAAATATACCTGTTGGTGACACTTGAGCAGCCAGGGTACTGAAGCGTTTTTTCAACAAGTAATACCTATAGGAACAAATTGTAACTATTTCCTGCGTAGGATCTGGCGGCCATTTTTATTTATAAACAATTAGCTGTCAAAAAATGGCATTTTTCCCTTTTTTTCAAATCAATGAAAAACAGTAACACTTATGATTTTTTTAGTACAAATATCTTTGAGATTATGGAAAAAGCTTTAAAATGACATATTACAAAGTTTGATATACTCATTTATTGTTAATATAATTGCGAAAAAAGCTCGGAATTGCAAAAAAAATTATTTTCGCAATAACTGCTGTAAAAATTAGTGTATAGGTTTGAAAGTTTTGTCAAATGAGGGTTCTTTGGTGCTTAATATGTGATAAAAATTTTAAAGCGATTCATTCAATTGTTTAAATTTTTTTTCGAATTGTTTATCTCAGATAGCATTTTTTGCAATAACATAAGTCAGAAAAAAATGACATTAGAACCATTCAACAGGTGTCAAATGGAAGAGCATGAGATATATTTTCAACTTGGTTTAAAGAAAGCGAATAAAAATGCATTTATTGGTAATAAATAATTATGCAAAAGTATCGTAAATCTATCCTTATAAACTTTTTGAATAACTTTTTCCAAAAAAATTAACTTTTTTACCCTGTTTTAAGTGCATAACTACCAAATAATGTTACTTATATCATAATTGATAAAAAATTATAATAAATATATATAATTTTTTATAAAATTCAAAATAAAATGTTTATAAGGAAAGATTTACGATACTTTTGCATAATTATTTATTACTAATAATCCATCAATTATTACTAATAAATCCATTTTTTATTCGCCTTTTTTAAACCAAGTTGAAAATATAGCTCATGCTCTTTCATTTCACACCTGTGGAATGGTTCTAACGTCATTTTTTTCTGATTTATGTTATTGCAAAAAAATGCTCTCTGGGATAAACAATTTGAATAAAATTTAAACAATTGAATGAATCGGTTTGAAATTTTTATCACATATTAAGCACCAAAGAGCCCTTATATGACAAAAATTTCAAAGCTTTACACTAATTTTTACAACATATATTGCGAAATTAATTTTGTTTGCAATTCCGACTCTTTTTCGAAATTATATTAACAATAAATGAGTATATCAAACTTTGTAATACGTCATTTTAAAGCTTTTTCCAATATCTCAAAGATATTTGGACTAAAAAAACTATTAGTTTCACTGTTTTCCATTGATTTGAAAAAAAAAATGGGAAAAATGCCATTTTTTGAAACTAAATTGTTTATAAATAAAAATGACCGCCAGATCCTACGCAGGAAATAGTTACAATTTGCTCTTATAGGTACTACCTGTCGAAAAAACGCTTCAGTACCCTGGCTGCTCGAGTGTCATGGAAAAAACCTTATTACCCTGGACTAACAGTCATAGGCACAAATCCTTAATTTGACGTTGTCATATTACTTTGTTTTAAGTCAATATTCAAAATAATTTTCAATTTTTAGTAAAATTTATTTTAATTTATAAATCAAAATATATTACTTAGTTACTAGAAACCCTTTCCAAATATACTTATTCCGCAACCAAGGAATTAAAAGAAAAACATTAATTTTTTAATTATTAAATGAAACTATATTCTGATAATTTTAACTCTTTGTGAAACTTGGTAGTCCGACGCTCTTATAGGGCATAAGGACAACGAGAAGAAGAAGTGAAACTTGGTAATATTGGTACCATTGGTAATATCAACCAATCATCGCGCTTTCAAGAAGAAGGATCATGGCGTCGTGTTGTTTACGTTTGTGTTGATAATTTCAGAATTTCCTTATTTGTGACATTTGAGTGAATTTGTTAGCGTATTTTGGCTTTAAACTGAACAATCGTAATCGTTAAGTGTCCTAATCATGGTACGTAACTGTGATGTATGCAGAAAAACTGCATATTTACATCCAGAACTGTAATTTCATTCGTAAGTATATTATCAAGTTTTATAAACAACATCCATTGGCGTAGCACAGGGATATGATATTACTTAATCCTTGAATTGAAATTAAATAAATAAATAAAATATATTTTTTAGGTATCAAAGCTTCTTAAAGTAGGAGAATCAAAAGCCTATGATTTTGTATCAAGAGTTAGAAAATTAATTATTAGCAATGAGCAAAATTTAAAGTAGAGTTAACTGGGACAAAAGGCAAACAGAAGTCCTACATGTAAAATTTGAATAGCAATAAACGTATTTTTAGAACCTAATTATTTTTATTAAAAGTTCATTTAAAATAAAAAAAACACCTATACAGAAGTAAAAACTTCAAATTGTATTTTGGTATAAAATCGTTTATTTAAAAACTATCTAAACGTCATCCACATGGATTGCAAAACGTTTTCGTTCTGAACAGAACATCTTCAGTGCATTCCGCAAAGTAGTTGTAACTAGCACACCAATGAAGGTGGTAACCTCTTAATATATGCCTTACATTATAAATTTTGATAAAATATTGTGACTACAAGTCGATGTTACAAGATTTAATTATGTATGTGCCTAAAGAGCAACATGCTTCCCTGCTCGAAAAAACTAGGTACTTGCCATTTCAATTAGCACAGACCAACTGTCTGTGAGTTTAACAACTTTAAACACATTTGGCAAGTGTGTTTAGGAGTAGAATACTGGTAGAGCTTGAGGAAAAATATACGGTTAATGACGGATGAGAAGTCAACAGTAACATTGTGGTACGAATGGGAGGAGCAGTGCTAGGAAAAACATCTGATAAAAAGGCTCCTAGGAACAAAGAAGCTTGGTGGCGGAATGATAAAGTGCAACACAAGGTTAGAGAGAAGAAAGATGCTAGAAAAAAGAATGACAGGTCTAAAACAGAAGTAAGATAAGGAGATACAAGGTAACAAAGAATAATCGTCTGTACAGCTGTATGAAGAGTTGGAAACACCCAAGGGGATGAAAAGGTTATACACCATTGCTACAGCAAGGGTCAAGTCATCAAAAGGACTTGACCCATGTACGGCAGATTAAGAGTTCGGATGAAAGAGTGTTAAGAACCGATATTTATATAAAGCAAAGATGGTACAAGTACTTCAGAAAGTTGTTAAACGAAGAACACCAGAGGAGAGACAGAGGATATGAGGTCACAATTGAGAATGTAATACCGGGAATAGCAATAGACGACTTTGTCAAAACATTAAATAGGATGAAGAATGGTAAGGGAGTAGGACCTGATGTTATACCTGTGAAGGTTTGGAAAGCTCTAGGAAAGAAAGGAGTTTATATTTTGTGGCAAACGATGAGTCGGATATATGAGGAATAAAGGATGTCCAATGCATGGATAGAAAGTGTGATGGTATCATTGTGCAAAGATAAAGGGGACATTCAGGGCTGTAAGAACTATAGAGAGATAAATTAATGTCGCACACAATGAAAATGTGGGGGAGTAATGTAGAGCATATTTTAATGAGAGAAATATCGAACAGAAAGGATGATAACAGATGCCTGCGTAGTCGGCAGATGTCTAATTCTAGAATGAATAAGAAGACAAAACGTTTTTGCATAACGTCAAAATTTGATTTTATAAAAGATAAGTTTTAAAACTCGGATTTTTCTCTTATTGTGTATATTGTATATCTTTAAATTTAAATCATATTGCTTGCTGGCTTCAAAAATTTCCCAAATTGAGATCAACAACCCGCACATGATTGTTATTAGTAATATTCCAAAAATAAAAGCAAACAAAACTGTATATACAACGTATGCGATAAAATCTATATAACTTTTCGCCTAGTCATTCAATTATGAAAAAGTGTAGCCAACATTCTACTACACAAAGAAAAGAAGGAACGGGAATAGAAAGCTCCAAATTATTAGGCACTTCAGCAACTCCTTCAGTAATCGATTTTTCAATACCGTCAGTTATCGCTTACAAACCATTACTCGCATTACATATCAGTGCATATATCGTATTGACTGCTCCATTGCTCGCCATTACTATTGAATAAATGTATTTTATTTGTTTCGGTTCCTTTTTGTCGCGTCATAACGATTGTGCCACTTATAAATTCTTTTATTATCGTTGGAGGATGGTAACGCTAAATAGAAAATATCTCAGTGAAATAAATCTTATTCATAAATTTATATCGAAAGGGGATGTATCTAAAATATTTTTCTTTGATTAACAATATGTTATATATTATTATATCGTTCTACGCCTTTTCGTTACTAATGGCCACGCACTCCTTTCTATTGTGGCAGTCTTCCTCTCTTAAATTTCTTTCCGACATCGCCTTGGAGATGCCCTTCATCCATGTAGTTGCTGGTCTTCCTCGATTTCGTTTTTCTGTGGGGGTCCGTTCTAACACTTTTTTGGAGATTCTCTTTTTCTCCATTCGTCTTTCGTGTCCGTACCACACTAGCTGTTGTCTTTCGATGTAATCTATGATTGTTCTTTCTACTTCCATTTGTTGGCTAATGTCGTCATTTCTTATGTATTCTAGTCTAGATCTTCTACTGACCTTCTCCAAAAATCCATCTCAGTGGCTAGTAATTTATCTTTGTACTTGTTGGTTAACTGCCATACTTCATCTCCATAGGTTAAACTGGTTTTAATATTGTGTTGTAAGTTCGTTTTTTATTTTCTGTTTTAATATTTTTTCCACAGTACCGAATTCAGGGCTCGTATCAGCTATTTTGCCTTTACTATCCATTCTTTAATATTTTCTTCGTTTCGTCCTGTACTAGTTAGTTTTATTCCCAGATATAATATGTATTCATTGTAACTTGTAATTGTCTCCTGTTCCAGGTTCAGGTTCTCCGTGTCTTCCCTTCCTACGCATAGATATTATGTTTTTTTTTGGTATGTACTTCCCGACCCCATTTTCTATATTCCTCTATTAGTTTCCTTGCCATATATTCAAGATCTTCCTTGTCCTGTGCAATTACAATTTGGTCATCTGCTTAGTACAGCGTGTAAAGTATCGTATCTCCTATCAGTAGTCCCATTCATTCCATTGCACTTCTTCTTCCATTGTATATGGGCTTCATCAATATATATTATATATATATATATATATATATATATATATATATATATATATATATATATATATATATATATATATATATATATATATATATGAGCAATATTTCTACTTTTCGGTGAATTTTGTGGGGAGGGTCCTCGGATTTTCTTCAAATTTTAGTATGTTATTGGACCTATTTAAAAAACGTTATCCTGAGAGTTACAGACACCTAGGGGCCTTAGAGCCCTAGTTAGGGCCCGTCAAAGACCCAAAAAAGGTCGTTTTTGCCGTATATTTGACAGGCTGTATATCGGCTCCCATTTAACCGATTTTGACTTACCAAACGTCATTGTCTTTGTAATTTTAAGTAGTTTTTTCAGTGACAATTTCAAGGCTTTAGTCAATAACCCTGATTTTTGGGACCATTTTAAGTAACGCTAAAAATTTCAAAAAATTACTATTTTCAAAAATTTATCAAAAATCTAATTTTAATCCGATTTTCATTTTCTGGACGACAGTTAAAAGGTATTAAAAAGGGCTTTAAAATGGTATTTTGTGAGTTAAAATCCATTCAGTAGAAGTGGAGATAAAACAGATTGAAAATAGACATTTTTGTAAAAATGGGGATTTTACGCATTTTCAAAGTGCTGGCACCTTTTGGGGTATATATTAAATTGTACAAAAATTTTTTTACAGGCAGTTTTTTTATATAAATAATAACGTTTCATTGGAGATTTTCTTGGCCCGAGCCTCTATCTACCTTATATAGCCCTCTAAAAATGAGTATTTTGTTACTCAAATGAGGCAACTTAACAAACAACTTACGGCTTATTTCTATCAATCAGATAGCCTGAAGACTTTATCTATCACAGATTATAAAAGTACAGATTAAAACCTTTTATTTAAGGGGTCATACAAACTTCTAGGTAGCCTAGAAGTGCAGTTATGATATTTCAAAGTCTTAACTAAAATCAAAGTATCAATTCTGTGAACGCTACTTTTATAGACTAAGAGCCGCTATAGATGAAATTTGATAATTATTCTAAGCACGATAAAAGCCTAAAACTTAAATAGTAGAACCTAAAAGAAAAGCTATGAACACTCTGCCGTCACTTTTTAGAGGCACACACCTCGACAGTGGCGCATCAAACATTCTACTTATGGAGGGGATAAATAAATTAAAAGGTACCCTCCCTCACTCCCAGAATAATTTTTTTTATTTTTTAAAGTTATACGTGATTTAAAAATAAGACTCAGTGTAATTTCAACCCGCCTCCCCTGTTTTCCTACCCCCACCATGAAAAAGTTCATTTCTCGTTTTTTATTTTTTTTAGGTGGGATGTAATCAATTTTAAAATTTCAAAAAATTCACACGCATACTTGTGGCTTTTACAAAACATGCCTATTTTTTATAGACACGTAGGTTGAGTGACGTAACCTAAAAAAAATTATTTTTTATTTTTATAAACTTTTAAACGAAAAACTTTTTTTGGGGATGACTGTTGGACTATTTTGTTTAAATCTTGTGTAGTTTATCAAATGCTATATTTCTAATTTATTTCAGAAGTTTCCGTAAGGTTCTCCATCTTCAAAAATCCAAAAAATTGTTTTTCGAGGGGGTTTTTGGGGGTTTCAACGTATTTCTCCAATTTTTAAATATTCTACAGGACACAGTTACTTCAATTTACATATAACCTGTAAAAAAACATTAATTTAATCTATTTTGAAGTCTATAAAATAGGGAAAATCACCAAAAATCCCCTAAAAAACAGTTTTTTGGATTTTTTGGTGGTGGGGGAAGGGGGATGGGGGTGGTGTGTTAAAATTACACTGAGTTTTATTTCTTAATAACGTAGAACTTTAAAAAATTAACAAAATTGAATTCTGGGTGTAAGGAAGGGTACCTTTTAATTTATTTATCCCGTTCATAAGTGGAAAGTTTGATGCGCCACTGTCGAGGTATGTGCTTCTAAAAAGTGACGGTATAGTGTTCATACGTTTTCTTTTAGGTTTTATTGTTTAAGTTATGGCCTCTTATCGTGCCTAAAATAGTTAACAAATTTCACCCATAGCGGCTCTTAGTCTATAAAAGTAGCGTTCACAGAATTGATACTTTAATTTTAGTTAGGATTTTGAAATATCATAACTGTACTTCTAGGCTACCCAGAAGTTTGTGCGAGCCCTCAAATAAAAGGTTGTGATCTCCACTTTTCTAATCCGTAATAGTTAAAGTCTTCAGGCTCTCTGATTGATAGAAATAGGCCGTAAGTTGTTTGTTAAGTCACCTCATTTGAGTAACAAAATACTCATTTTTAGAGGGTCATATAAGGTAGATAGAGGCCCGGGCCAAGAAAATCTCCAATACGAAGTTATTATTTATATAAAAAGCTACTTCTAAAAAAATTTTTGTACAATTTAATATATACCCCAAAACGTGTCAGCACTTTGAAAATCCGTAAAAACGCGATTTTTACAAAAATGTCCATTTTCAATCTGTTGTATATCCGCTTCTACCGAACGGATTTTAACTCTTGAAATATTGCTTTAAAGACCTTTTTATTACCTTTAAACCGCCGACCAGAAAAAGAAAATCGGATTAAAATTAGATTTTTAACAAATTTTTGAAAATAGCAATTTTTTGAAATTTTTAGCGTTACTTAAAATGGTCCCAAAAATCAAGGTTATTAATTAGAGACTTGAAATTGTCATTGATAAAACTACTTAAAATTATAAAGAAAATAACGTTTGGTGAGTTAAAATCGGTTAACTGGGAGTCGATATACAGCCTGTCAAATATAGGCTAAAAACGACCTTTTTTGGGTCTTTGACGGGCCCTATCTAGGGCTCTAAGGCCCCTAGGGGGCTGTAACTCTCAGGATGACGTTTTCTCAATAGGTCCAATAACATACTAAAATTTGAAGAAAATCCGAGGACCCTCCCCACAAAATTCACCGAAAAGTAGAAATATTGCTCATATATATATATATATATAAAAAAGTACTGAGATAACAGCTGGGAAAACCCTGGTACTGAGGAAGCAATGAAAGACTGGTGCTTCAAAGTGAGTGCCTTTTATTTTGGTCAAGCTTTCGCCTATTGTTTTTAGGCTTCTTCAGGACTTGCTACAAAGAAGAACATTCTTTACAAATATGCTTAAAGATAGAACAAGCAATTCTTACCGAAATAGGTGCACTAGTGCTCAGTGAAAATAAGAATACATCTTTTACCTTGCCTTTTTTGTGTATACATAAGTAATACAGATATTTTTGTTGTTATTATTTAGCTAATAAAACCAGATATCGAAACTGAGTCAGATCCTCTCTATTCAACCTAATCCATTGTAAGAAAATTTGGACAAGTGTCGTTAGAAGTTGATTTTTTTATTTACAAAATGACACCTATCGATCCATCGATTGTCAACGTCCTCTTCCGTTTTTTTTTTTTTTTTTTTTTTTTTTTTACGTCTGACTGACACATAGAAGATTTGTTTAGAGATTTCGAGAGAAGAGACTCGTAACATCAAACAACCATTCGACTGTCACTATTCGAACAGCTGTCTGAAATCACTTCTTCTCTTTTTCATGATGTAATTGTGGTGAGCTTCTGATTAAGAACCTCCCACCCAACCAATTGCAAAGGATGGATCAAAGGTGAAAGAATGCAATGAAAATCGTTAGAATGGCCGACAGCTCAGTTGTCACTTGTTGAACTGTCGTTCGAATCCAACGATACCACTAAACCGGAAGGTAGTGGTGATCTTTGAAATGTAAAGAAAATTATTATGGTTCTTACAATAGATTTGCCATTAAAACATATGTTTTTGGTGGAGAACGTAGAGACGATCAACACTCCAACTGTCACTTGTTGAAATGCCGGCTCCTCACCCGTTCCCTGTGTCTTCTACGTCAAGTTATTAAAAATATTATGGATAGGGAATCTCCCACTCAGACCCGCCATCCGGTTCACTTACAGGAAACGACTATTCTTTATAAAATGTAGAGTACAAAATGTAAAACGTAATACTTATTAAAATTGTAAATTTAAAGTGGTCGAAATTTGGACATTAGAATTAGATAATATTTTCTTTATAAACAAGTTAGAAATTGAAGGATTGACTTTATACATTTAAAAGGGTAAAAATGAAAAACATCAAAAGGACACAAATATGTAGTAAAAAATAGACGTAGAAACAAAAATACATTGAATTTATTGTAAGTGAAGGTCACTCACATAAGACTGTGGTAATTTCTTTCGTTTTGTGAAATTTTGCTGTAGTAATAAAGTATAAATAGTACTTAAATGTTCAACATCTTTTTTATGGTTTATCGCGTTAGCACAGTTGTTAATGTAGCACATTTCTAAGAATTTACGATGAAAGTCTTTATCTGCCCTATCCAAGATTACGACATCGTCGTAAAGAACCCTATGGTCATTTTCGGAGACATGGATACTTAGGCTCGTAGCTTGTGGTTTGTGTCTACAATCACTTTTGTGGAGCGCTAATCTTTTGCTCAATCGTTGACTTGTTTGACCGATATATATTTTTCCGCACTCACATGGCAAACCATAAACGACATTGCTACATTTAGATGTTGGGGTGCGATCTTTAAGCTTAGAAAAAAATGTATTAAGCTTTCTGTTGTTATAATTCGCTATCTTTATGTTGAAGTCACTAAACAGTCTTGTGAGTGGCTTTGTTAAGTTGTGTATATAGGGTAGTACACCATATTTTGTGGTGTTCTCTAAATTTGTGTCATTATGATTGTTAACATTGTTTACTGTCTCATTTCTTAACTCGTTGGAATATAACAATTTTTTGAGCAATTTTGATGGATAACAGTTCTCTATTAAAGTGTCAAACAAAAGTTTTAGGTTTTTTTCTTTGAAACTTAAGTGTGATATCTTAAATATTCTATTTTTCATTCCTATTATAGTGTTGATTTTTTGTTTCATAGGATGATAAGAATGAAACGGAATGAGTCTACCTGAATTGGTGTCCTTACGATACCAATCCAGGCAGATGATGTTATTATCTGTTCTAACTACTCTAGTGTCTAGGAAAGGGACAGATGAGTCTGAATCCTCCTCCTCCACCGTAAACTGTGAGTGTTATAAGAATTAAATATGCCAACTTGGCATATTTAATTCTTATAACACTCACTTACAGTTTACGGTGGAGGAGGAGGATTCAGACTCATCTGTCCCTTTCCTAGACACTAGAGTAGTTAGAACAGATAATAACATCATCTGCCTGGATTGGTATCGTAAGGACACCAATTCAGGTAGACTCATTCCGTTTCATTCTTATCATCCTATGAAACAAAAAATCAACACTATAATAGGAATGAAAAATAGAATATTTAAGATATCACACTTAAGTTTCAAAGAAAAAAACCTAAAACTTTTGTTTGACACTTTAATAGAGAACTGTTATCCATCAAAATTGCTCAAAAAATTGTTATATTCCAACGAGTTAAGAAATGAGACAGTAAACAATGTTAACAATCATAATGACACAAATTTAGAGAACACCACAAAATATGGTGTACTACCCTATATACACAACTTAACAAAGCCACTCACAAGACTGTTTAGTGACTTCAACATAAAGATAGCGAATTATAACAACAGAAAGCTTAATACATTTTTTTCTAAGCTTAAAGATCGCACCCCAACATCTAAATGTAGCAATGTCGTTTATGGTTTGCCATGTGAGTGCGGAAAAATATATATCGGTCAAACAAGTCAACGATTGAGCAAAAGATTAGCGCTCCACAAAAGTGATTGTAGACACAAACCACAAGCTACGAGCCTAAGTATCCATGTCTCCGAAAATGACCATAGGGTTCTTTACGACGATGTCGTAATCTTGGATAGGGCAGATAAAGACTTTCATCGTAAATTCTTAGAAATGTGCTACATTAACAACTGTGCTAACGCGATAAACCATAAAAAAGATGTTGAACATTTAAGTACTATTTATACTTTATTACTACAGCAAAATTTCACAAAACGAAAGAAATTACCACAGTCTTATGTGAGTGACCTTCACTTACAATAAATTCAATGTATTTTTGTTTCTACGTCTATTTTTTACTACATATTTGTGTCCTTTTGATGTTTTTCATTTTTACCCTTTTAAATGTATAAAGTCAATCCTTCAATTTCTAACTTGTTTATAAAGAAAATATTATCTAATTCTAATGTCCAAATTTCGACCACTTTAAATTTACAATTTTAATAAGTATTACGTTTTACATTTTGTACTCTACATTTTATAAAGAATAGTCGTTTCCTGTAAGTGAACCGGATGGCGGGTCTGAGTGGGAGATTCCCTATCCATAATATTTTTAATAACTTGACGTAGAAGACACAGGGAACGGGTGAGGAGCCGGCATTTCAACAAGTGACAGTTGGAGTGTTGATCGTCTCTACGTTCTCCACCAAAAACATATGTTTTAATGGCAAATCTATTGTAAGAACCATAATAATTTTCTTTACATTTCAAAGATCACCACTACCTTCCGGTTTAGTGGTATCGTTGGATTCGAACGACAGTTCAACAAGTGACAACTGAGCTGTCGGCCATTCTAACGATTTTCATTGCATTCTTTCACCTTTGATCCATCCTTTGCAATTGGTTGGGTGGGAGGTTCTTAATCAGAAGCTCACCACAATTACATCATGAAAAAGAGAAGAAGTGATTTCAGACAGCTGTTCGAATAGTGACAGTCGAATGGTTGTTTGATGTTACGAGTCTCTTCTCTCGAAATCTCTAAACAAATCTTCTATGTGTCAGTCAGACGTAAAAAAAAAAAAAAAAAAAACGGAAGAGGACGTTGACAATCGATGGATCGATAGGTGTCATTTTGTAAATAAAAAAAAAAAAAAAAATCAACTTCTAACGACACTTGTCCAAATTTTCTTACAATGGATTAGGTTGAATAGAGAGGATCTGACTCAGTTTCGATATCTGGTTTTATTAGCTAAATAATAACAACAAAAATATCTGTATTACTTATGTATACACAAAAAAGGCAAGGTAAAAGATGTATTCTTATTTTCACTGAGCACTAGTGCACCTATTTCGGTAAGAATTGCTTGTTCTATCTTTAAGCATATTTGTAAAGAATGTTCTTCTTTGTAGCAAGTCCTGAAGAAGCCTAAAAACAATAGGCGAAAGCTTGACCAAAATAAAAGGCACTCACTTTGAAGCACCAGTCTTTCATTGCTTCCTCAGTACCAGGGTTTTCCCAGCTGTTATCTCAGTACTTTTTTATTTACTAGTAACCCAATTACTCCTTGGACGTTTTTATATATATATATATATATATATATATATATATATATATATATATATGCAAAAAGAATAAAGCTTCTAGCAAAGCTTGCTATTGCTTTTATGAATTAAAACGCCATAATACATGGCATTGGAGCACAAATTCGTCTATATATATATATATATATATATATATATATATATATATATATATATATATATATATATATATATATTGAATAATACTGGCGATATACAGCATCATTGCCTTAGCCCTTTAGTGGCCAGAAAACCTTTTGATATTTTACTTCCGATTTTAATTTTAGATGTCGAGTTTCTATATAGTTCTATGAGTGCCTGTATTATAATAGATACATTTATGCTAGTCTTTTCTAGTACTTTTCACAGTCTAATAATGTGGACCGTGTCATATGCCTTCGTTAGATCTACCATGGGTAAATGCAAATGTTGGGCTCTTGATAGCCTTTTTTTGATGTCTTGAGTTATATACAGAAAATGTTGTCTATTGTGGATCTACCTGACCTAAAGCCGCTTTATCCCTCTGATTCGTATGGATGGTACTCTTCACATATTACCTAGATCTTCACATATTAACAATATGTTCCCTTATCGAAAATTTGATTATCTTTCAATTGTATATACATCCGCTCAAACAGGCCCTAGAGGCCCAAGGAATCAATGGTTTTTCTCCATTTATACCTATCTTGTGTTAGGTTTTTCCAGTTTTGTACTCTTAACAATCCCAAGTCTTCGTATACCGATTCCATCCATTTTATTCGTGGTCGTCCCATTTTTGTGCCAGCTTCAGTATTTGTTAATTCGTTGGGGACTGTTTCTTCCTGATTTCTAGTTACGTGTCCGAGTCATCTTAGTCGTTGAAATTTTCCAATGCTATTTCATTCTTTGTTCTTCTTCTCCAGATATGCCCGTCTTTTATACCTCCATATATTCTTTCGAGTATCTTCCGCTCCCATCTATTTAGCTTCAGTTCTATGGTTTTGCTTGAGATCCAGATCCTCGCTAGCATAAAGCACCGTTGGTCAGATAACCGTTGTATATATTCTTCTTTTTGCTCCTCTGGATATTTTCTTTGAACCCAGCATCTTATTTTGACTCGACACCTTTTAGATTTAGATTTAGACCCGTGCTTTTACTACATTTAGCCATTATTTTTTCGATTTCTTGGGTCTTTTTGTTTATATTTGTTAACGTTACTCCCAATTAATCGAACTGTCCAACTATCTCAAAGTTATATTCCTTGTCTGGAGCGGATATTTTCCAAAACTGATATAACTTGTCATTATTTCCCTTCATCTCCATATACTTTGTCTTCTCCTATTTTTCTTCCAGCCCTTACTCTCTTGCTTCTCCTTAGAGTCTTTTAAAAATGTCTCTTAATTCTGTTGATCTTCTTGTTATTGTCGTCGGTGTATGCTACGCATTGATGTCTAAGGTGGATTGAGTCTTTGGTGTGAATATTGCGTTACCTTAAAATTCTTTCCAATATTAGAATGAAAAATACAGTAAGAAGGGGGTCATCATGTCGTAGACTTCTAGCGATGTTAACACTGTCTAAGACATAACCTTCTTCATAATAACTTTAATATCGGTTTCATTCAGAAGAAATTTAGTTAATCGTGTTATTTTATCCGAAAAATCAAAATATTTTAATGTGTCCATCAATGTGTGTCTGTTTATTGTGTCATATGCCCATCTAAAATCAATAAAAAATATGTTTAGTGAGAGACTGAATTCATATGAGCTAGCCAGGATCTGTTTCATTATAAAAATTTGGTCTATTATTGAGCTGTTTGCTCTAATACCAGCTTGGAATTCACCCAGGTTTTCTTCAATTTTGGCATTAATTATATTTCTGATCGATATAGCTAGAACTCTATACGTTGTGTCTTGTAATATCCCCTGTATACCCCTGTATAGGCAGAAGTTTTTGCAGATGACTTGGATGATTTACAAACAATAATGTTGCCGATAGGTATCAGATATAAGTAAAAAAATATGTACTGGATCTCAATATAAAAGAAAAAGATACATGGTAGTCATTAAGCACAAAATATTAAATACAGGTCTTTTGGTAAACCAATAACCAATTGACAGGGTAAATAAAAAAATATATGTGTTAAGTATTTTTTAAATGATTCCTTTTGACATATGTTTTTTAGCATATATTCATATCTGTTCTAGTTTCTCAGTGTAAAGAGAAAAATTGGACGGGATTCTGCAGAAAGGAACCAAACCACAAATATGTATTTTTCCTATTAACAGTCTCAGAGGTTGTAAAATACCCCGTAGATACTTACGCAGAAAAGAACCAAGCGACATATGATGTATACCGTCCTCTGTGAGCGAAAGAACCAACCAATATTATCGTTGCAGCATGACAGCGTTCTGCAGAAAAGATCCATGTGGATTGGTTCCTTTATGCAAATTCACTTAAGTTATTTTGCAGAAGGGAACCAAGCTACAAAAGTGATTTTTTTTAAACGACTGTTTTCTTGAATTCAAGGGACTTATGTACGGAACAAATGATTAAATCCCAGTAATTTCATATTAACATTTTTTTAAATTATACGCCTGATTATGTAACTCAATAATGGAAAATAAATGTTTGTTAACTTTTAATTCACTTAAGTTGTTTTGCAGAAGGGAATCAAGCCACAAAATTGGATTTTTTTTAAACAACTATTTTCTTGAATTTACGGAATTTCCAGATTTGGAAATCGAACAAATTATTAAGTCCCAGTAATTTCATAATAACATTTTTTTATATTATACGCCTCATTATGTAATTCAATAATGGAAAATAGGTGTTTGTTAACCTTGAATTCACGTTAAGTTGTTTTGCAGAAGGGAACCAAGCCACAAAAGTGGATTTTTTGTTTAAAACAACTGTTTCTTGAATCAAACAGTATGTGTGAAATCAAATCTAATGCATATATTGACGATTTAATGTTAAACCATGATTATTTTTAATAGAGAATTTTAGGTGTGGTTTGGATCCTTTCTGCAGAATCCCGTCCAATTATAAAATTTTAATTTAGTCCACAAACAGTGACTTACTGCACGAGAACTTTAGGGGACGTGAATACTTGTAAGTATAGGAATCCAGTTTTTTATTAAAAAAGAAATAGAGAATGCCAAAAACACTCGTTCCTGTTTCCTCTTTCGAAATGTATTTGTTTTATATTCAGTGTTCACATATTTCAGTGATCTATGTTCCGAAACGTCTTCTGACTCAGTTCTCCATTTTTGTTTGCCAAATATGAGAAAGTATTTGTTATATTTTTACCTGCTATCCATCAGATTTTCCCCCTCATGCTTAAATGCCGCTGCAATATTGTACATGTAATATTTTGTGACATGTCCAAGCGTGTAGCTATTTCTCAACGGGTCACTCTTCTCTAAGATCCAACGTTGCCAACAAGGCACGAAACTTGCGGCCTCATAACTTATTCCCAGATAACACCGAATTCCCTTTGAAGTTCTGTTTTACATGCATCATTGCGAACGAATTTCAATTCTAACATTATTCTAAACAGTATAACTTCTATTGTGTATACAACAAATAATATTATTTATCTACAATAGGGATATGTAATTTGTCACGTAACTAACTTAAATTTAACTTAAAATAATTTTGATTTATATACAGT
The DNA here is from genome assembly GCF_917563875.1 of Diabrotica virgifera virgifera. NCBI lineage: Eukaryota > Metazoa > Arthropoda > Insecta > Coleoptera > Chrysomelidae > Diabrotica > Diabrotica virgifera. The sequence continues at coordinate 125,448,403 of NC_065452.1, forward strand.
ATGTCCCTGTAAGTTGTATCCATATGGAAAACTTTTTTATTATTAATTTTACGAAAAAAGTTATTCTTCATAAAAAGCTCTGCTTGATCCAAAACCTAAAATTTAACCATCAAATATCAAATTTTTTGAATATTATACGAGGTATGTCAAAAAGTTTGAATTTCACTCAAGAGTAAAGTAGCTTTATTTTTCACAATATTGAAAATTGCTATTATGAAAAGTTGTTTGGAATTAAAAACTATATTCTAGTATGCAATTACATCCTTCTAATTGAAAAAAATTTTTTTTGAAAAATTTTGGATAATTAACATTATTTTCAGTTATTTCAATTCAGATAACTCTTTTATTATTAATTTTACGAAAAAAAGTGATTCTTAATAAAAAGTTCTGCCTGGTCTAAAACCTAAAATACAACCATCTTATGTCAAATTTTATCAATTTTATACGAGGTATGTCAAAAAATATGAATTTCGCTCAAGAGTAAAATACGTTTATTTTTCACAATATCGAAAACTGTTATTATGAAAAGTTATTTAGAATTAAAAACTATGTTTCAGTATGTAATTACATCCTTTTAATTGAAATATTCTGAACTATAAATGTACTTTACTTTTGATCTAAATTTATATTTTTTGGCATACCTCGTATAAAATTGATAAAATTTGATATAAGATAGTTGTATTTTAGGTTTTAGACCATCCAGAACTTTTTATGAAGAATCACTTTTTTTCGTAAAATTAATAATAAAAGAGTTATCAGAATTGAATAACTGAAAATAATGCTAGTTATCCATAATTTTTCAAAAACTTTTTTTTTCAATTAGAAGGATTTAATTGCATATTAAAATATAGTTTTTAATTCCAAACAACTTTTTATAATAGCAATTTTCAATATTGTGAAAAATAAAGCTAGTTTACTCTTGAGTGAAATTCAAACTTTTTGACCCTCGTATAATATTCAAAAAAATTGATATTTGATGGTTAAATCTTAGGTTTTGGACCATGCAAAGCTTTTTATGAAGAATAACTTTTTTCCGTAAAATTAATAATAAAAAAGTTTTCCATATGGATACAACTTACAGGGACATACTGTATATTGACATTTATATATATTAGAATTATATATTAGAATTATATATTAGAATTATATGTTAGAATATATATTTTATCTAGAAGCAACCTACGTAACCTAGGTAAAAATCCAAAACGATCTCTCAAGACCCTTCCATTGCAAAAATGGACTAAGACAAAGATGGACTATCGTGTCTCTTCTTTAACCTGGCATTAGAAAAAATAATTCGAGAGTCCCAGATTACTACGAATGGTACCTACTATCTTTAACAAATCAGTACAAATTGTCGGATACGCAGATGACATAGACATCATAAGTAGGTCCACAAAATCTCTGACTGAAGCATTTTGGTCGTTAAGAGCATCTGCACAGAGAATGGGACTAAATGTAAATGTTCAAAAGACCAAATATATGTGTTGCACTAGGTCAAGCAACCCGACACCTACAAGAATAATAATTGATGACCTAGAACTGGAAGGTGTCGACATTTTCATATACTTAAGCTCGCTGCTAACAAAAGATAACAATGTCAGTGAAGAAATTAATAGAAGAACAATGCTCGCCCAGAAGTGTTACTATGGCTTAAGAAGACAGATGGCCTCAAAAATGCCTAGAAAAATTAAACTGACTGTATACAAAACACTAATAAGACCAGTGCTAACATATATGGTTCAGAAACTTGGTCACTTACACAGAATGACCAAGAACTGCTCAAACGTTTTGGGCGAAAAATACTAAGACGAATATATAGAGACATAAAAGAACAAGGTTTGTGGCGCAGGCGTTACAACTTTGAGTTGTATAGAAGTTTTGGAGAACCTGGCGTTGTAAAATTCATTAAGGTAGCACGTCTTAGATTGATACGTCATGTAATCAGACGAGAGGAAGATGCCATAGTCAGAAAAGTTTTTGACCGAAGAGGGCCAATAGGACAACGAACAAGAGGAAGACCGAGACTTAGGTACCAAGACAACCTAAAAAATGATTTGAAGTCTATTGGAATTAGAGCACGGAGAAGAGTTGCCAGAGGCAGGGGCGAATGTAGGATTATTCTGAAGAAAGCTTTGGCTCATAAAGAGCTGTAACGCCACTGATGATGATGATGATGATGATGATGATGATGATGATTAGAATATATATCTTATTTATAAGCAACCTATTTTGCTTGTTTATGTAAAAAACCTATTTGTCTCTCTGATTTGAAGGCACTAAATGGCTACTGGTATTTGTTAGAAAATATCTCAAACGTCAAACAAGAAGGAAATAATTGCAACTTTCTACTTTTAGAAAGTATGAAAATAATATGTAAAATAATACACGAAAAGTAATATTCACACCTTCGTCTGTCCCGCCATCTTGAGCCGGGTTTCGCCATTTATGGCTCGTCAGTCAAGCTTTGCGGAACATGCGAAAGTAGAGAAAGCGCCATTTAGTGCCCTCAAAGCAGAGATACAGATAGGTTCTATACCTAAACAAGCAATATAGGTTTCTTCTAAATAATTCAGAGGGCACCAGTCTGTGAATGACTGCATAGCTGTATAAAGGCCTCGGATATACGGAAAGAATATTCTCTACTTTCGTCTGTTCGGCAAAGTTTGACTGACGAGTCATAAATGGCGAAACCGGTCTCAAGATGGCGGGACAGACGAAGGTGTGAATATTCCTTTTCGTATATTATTTTACATATTAGGTTTGTTCTAGCATCAGTTTCAAACGGTTTGAAACCATCAGTGAATAGTGGACCAGCGCGAGTAGAGGGGATAGCACTGGTGACTGTATTATGTTCTCTCACTGACTAACTGTTTGCTTACGGTTTCTGTCTAGTTTGACTGTTTGCTAGAACAAATCTATTATTTTCATACTTTTTAAAAGTAGAAAGTTGCAATTATTTCCTTCTTGTTTGACGTCCTAGGTATTTCTTAATAAATACCAGGCGCCATCTAGTTCCCTTAACACAGAGGGACAGATAGGTTCCTTACCTAAACAAGTAAGGTAGGTTGCGGCTAAATAATTCAGAGTGCACCAGTCTGTGAATGACTGTATGGCTGTATAACGGCCTCGGATATAAGGAAAGAATATTCTCTACTTTCCTCTGTTTGGCAAAGCTTGACTGACGAGCCATAAATGGCTCAAGATGGCGGGACAGGAGAAGGTGTGAATATTCGTTTTCGTATATTATTTTACATATCGCACCTCCGCTCAAATAGTGTACCAACTCAAAAAAAAAAATAAAAAACGGTTTTATTGCACCAACAGTTTAATAAAACTACAAAATCTTATCTCAAGAAGTGTTGCGTTTATAGTTCAAGTATTTGTGGTTAGATGACACTAGAGTCATTATATGATTAACCACAATCATCGGTGCACCAGTGCACCGAACATAAACAATGTTGCATATCGATTTGTGCAAGGCATTTGTTCATCTAGATGCAAGGTTCATAAATAGACAGGTTGCATGGTAACTTTCCACCAATCAGCGTCGAGAATCTAATGGCGGGAGTGACGTCACCCAGAATGCTGCATTCAAATTCATTCACTTCACTCATTGAAATGAACTCGGAAAGTAGGAATGTATTGAAAATGTGTATATTAAAAAAAAATACGTTTGGATTTTTAATGACTATTTATTTCATATATTCTTTAAAAAATGTGGTAGATACCTGTAGAGTTACAAAAATCATAGAATATAATTGCAATTAAATATATGCAGTAGAATAGCATTACTACTTAATTAAAGCAGAAAGGAGATTCTTTCTTGTGTATATATGGGACTAAATCATTCAAATATCCTAGGTATATTAATAATGGGTTGAATACAATTTACTTTTTTAAATGATTTTGAGTAGGTATATAATAATTTTGAATTGGGGATAATGCATGTAGTACACATTATTATAAATTCCTCCTAACATGTAGACCATGGTGAAAAAGAGATTCAACTAAAGATTTATGTATCAAAATTAGTAGTTTTTCCCCTTAAGTTTAACATAAGAGCATCTTACGTTAGGTACTGGATTATAATATCTAAAGCTATTAAAACATTATGATTCCATTCAATAGGTACCTGTGAAGTTTTACATTAACAGTAAATTATAAAAAAATACAATTTCAGGGCAATGAAGGGAATTTTCCCCATTTTATATATTCATTTAGTTTATAATTGTTTATTCAAACGATCTTCATATGGCTGCAATATTGGTTATAATTTTATATGAAACAATTACATATAATAGATCTATTATCTATAGACTTAATTAGATATATTGTTCAATAATTCTAAGCAGATTGTAACCTACACAGATGATGTAAACTTAATGTGAAGAACCGCAAGAGACATTACAGAACTGTAATGTCTCTATACAAGAATGTCCTTTCTGTCCAATACAGCAGAAAGAAAATCCAGTAAGTAAGTAGGTACTTAATACAACCACATTAAAATGTATCTTAACACTTGTAAAAGAGTTTTGGGTTTAAGTTATTATACTAAAAACACTTAATGATATCTATAGATACATTATATCTCAAGATATAAACATAAATTAAAACACTAACGATATTTAATAACAAAATATAGCCTCCAAAGCACGTATCCTATTATGTTTACAAACAATTCGTAAAATTGATCGTCTGGGTGACGTCACGATGACAATATTTCATTTGTCAATGTCAAAGTTACCATACAACCTATGGTATAGGGACCTTGATCTAGATGTGTATAAAGCGTCGTTTGTCGAGTTAAGATAGTATATATGAATACCTTATTCAAAACAATCTGCCTATGTGCTCAAGAAAAGTGACACATTTATCACTTATTTATATTTATTTTTGCAGTATTTTTGTTTGTTGTTACTTGTATTTAAAGTTACATCATTAAAAAGTATAAGTCTGTTAAACAGATAATAATAATGATATTATATTCTGTACTGCAAGATCCACTTTTGATAAATAATATTTCTTAAATTTTTCGTTATTTTGTCTGTACAATGTCTCAACTCAACAAAAATATATTTTTTTAAATATTGTTAGCAGAATTAATACACTATTTTGTAGAGCTTCAAAAACTTTTGTAACTGACTAAAATAGTTATTATACTAATTTTAATAGTTTTTGAATTAAACCCGGAAAAGTTCTAGCATAAATTTTAAACGTCGTTTTCTCGAGACTTTGCTTTTTTGACTTATGACACTGTTTGAGCTGAGGTGCGGTATATATACAAATTTTATTAATTGTTTGGGTATTGAACTCAAATTGGGGCTTAAAAAACTAGGTACACTATTGTGTGAATATTCAACTTTCGGAAAATGTTATTTCCTTTTTCAAGAAATTATACAATGCAATAAGAGAAAACAAAATTAAAAATAGTATGAATGTTATAACAAAAAATAATTAGACTTACCAAAATTTAGGTTATAAAATAATGTTGGATAATTTACATGAAATTAAAAATAATAATTATTATTTTTAACGTGTGATCCAAAATTATTGTCACCATAGGTGGCTCTGAACGACAGAGATAGTTATACAGTACTTGTCTATCCTTAATTCAGATATACTTCCCAGTTTACGTCAACTTTGCTGTGTACGTCAACTTAACAAGAAAAGTTAGGTTATGCAGAGATGTTGGTGGTGGACATATACAGTGCTATATTAAGCGCAAAGGGGGATTAGACCTCAAACTGAGAAAACGACGTTTAAAGTTCAAACCTCGTTTATTTTGGTTTTTTATTAGGTAAAACCTTCAATCCTTTTATATTGAGTTTCTTATTTCTTTCTTTAGCTGAATGTATTGTTTTAATAGTAAAATTTATTATTTTACATTAACTATACCAGATACTGCCAAACTTACAACGAAAAATACTAACAATGCTAAGATGTTTTAGTTGTAACTGTTATGTACTAAGCAAAATAAGTGGTATCTGCGTAGTTACGTCCAAAGTTCTTAAGTAAAAGCAGACACCACTAATAAAGCTTAATATTTACACTGATACGACCAATGATAAAACAATATAAATTAGAGATTGCTAGGATATAAAATTAACGGAAACTTCCAATGATTAATAAAAGGTATTTAAAGTAGTTATGCTGAAATGCTCAAGTAAAAGATATTTCTACTACCACTAACGCTTAGTAATCTAGATTTTTAAATCATATATTTAATTAGCTAATTAGATATTTAAATTTGATCAGTTCAAAATTCTAATGATTTTTTTAAATTTTGTTTATGTATTCCCAATATTGTTCTGAAGTTATTTCTGTGTGGCATTTATGTAATTTATTATTCTAAATGGGAACTAAGCCACAATTTAACTGAAAAAATGATTTTATTAAGATTTCAAAGTCCACATCGGATGTCGTTTCCAAAATAAAAAATATTACCAAATTAAACAAAAATGTTGTTGCTTAGTAAAAAATTCTTCTAATAATTTATTAAATCTGACTCATTTATATCGGCAATTCAGATATATATTATACATTTTAAAGTAGAAGACTTTAAAATGATATTGCCAATATTTATGAGTTGCATTCCTGGGACGACTATATTGAAAGATAGTTCATTCGATTACATGAAATCAACTTTAACTCAAGAATATTCGTCACAAAAAATCATAGCATGCGATTTGTCTTTAACCCTCGTGAGGGGGTGCTTAGATTCTCACGTAAACAATGGAGCGGGGTGCATTTGCACCCCAACTGTATAACCCCTTTTTTTGTATGTGAACGTCGGGGAAATTGATTTGAAATTAGGACTTATTTATTATAGTATGAAACAAAATTTTACAAAAAAGTACTCATTTCTTCTAAAAAAAATTATTATCGTTGCAAGACAAATACATGACATTTTTCACAGAGTGACAACACAAAGTTTTTTCACATAATACAGTTATGCCAGGACTTTCGGTCTTATTTCTTTTGACATAAGTAACACCGACCTTGCCCCTTAGCTCTGTTAGGTCCATGTGGAACATCAGAAACGTCAAATTCAGGATATGAAATTTTCATCATTTGCAATCTACAGACATTTTTCTAAAAAAAAAAAAGGAAAAACAAAGAGTTTTAAATGCTGTAATGGGTGGAATGCGTTTAGAATTGAATTTAATGCGAATAAAAAATTGGACAAAAATCAAAAAAAAAATATTAAAAAAGATAGGTGAGAAAAACGAGGTGTGGGGGCACCTGCACCCCGCACTGCCTTACGAGGGTTAAAAAGACAACCACAGGCAATGGTGACAGTAAAATTCTCACGTTAGTGATTCCATAGATCACGAGGAAAAACCGGGAAAAAAACCTCATGGTACTATCCCGACATTGTAAATATTTGGTCTTATTTTCAGTTTACTCTCAAGGCTAACACCAAAATTTTGATTTTATATGTATGTTATTTTAAATTATAAATATTATTAATAATACATAGATATACAGGGTGTCCCGAAAAGATTGGTCATAAATTATACCACAGATTCTGGGGTCAAAAATAGGTTGATTAAACCTCACTTACCTATATACAATAGTGAACCCAAAAAGAGTTACAGCTCTTTGAACTTACAAGATGAAAATCGATTTTTTTTCATATATTGAAAACTCTTAGAGATTTTTTATCGAAAATAAACAAGTGGATTTTTTATGGCAGTAACATCTTAAAAACAAATTAAAGTGAAATTTGTGCACCCCATAAAAATTTTATGGGGGTTTTGTTCCCTTAAACCCCCCAAACTTTTGTGTACGTTCCAATTAAATTATTATTGTGGCACCGTTAGTTAAACACAATGTTTCTAAAACTTTTTTGCCTCTTAGTACTTTTTTGATAAGTCAGTGTTTATCGAGATATTTTGAATATTTTTCGAATCCACCACATATTTGTATATTATGGTTAAATATGATTATAGACACCTGTTAATAATCTGAAAATTTATTTATAGCTTACATTTTTAGGTATATGTTAAAAAAGAAATCACAACTCGATAAAAGGCGACTTATCAAAAAAAGACTAAGAGGCAAATAGTTTTAAAAACACTGTGTTTAACAAATGACACCACAATAATAGTTTAATTGGCACGTACACAAACATTTGGGTGGTTTAAAGGAACAAAACTCCCATAAAATTTTTATGTAAACGTAATAAAAAAGATGCCGCATCTCGATAAAAACTGGCTTATCGAAAAAATACTAAGAGGCAAAAAAGTTTTAAAAATGTTGTGTTTAACTAATGGTATCACAATAATGAATTAATTGGAAGCTACACAAAAGTTTGGGGGATTAAAGGGAACAAAACCCCCATAAAATTTTATGGCGTGGACAAATTTTACTATAATTTTGTTTTAAGATGTTAATACCATAAGAATGATACATGTCCATTTTCAATAAAAAATCTCTAATAGTTTTCGATATATTGAAAAAAATCGATTTTCATTTTGTGACTTCAAAGGGCTGTAACTTTTTGTATGAGCAAATTTGTACTAAGGTAACTTAGGTTCAACCTAACTATTTTTGACCCCAGAATGTGTGGTATAATCTATGACCAATCTTTTCGGGACACCCTGTATAAATAATATTAAAATATAAAATATGTACTATCCTCGATATGTTATTGACTTATAATCGTGGTATTTTCTTTCTATTGACTTCCTCTTTTAGTACAGTTAATCTCATCCTACTGCATTCTATCGAGGAATTTGTGACAGAGTTGGTTTCATTTAGCATAATTAGAGCCGCTCCTTTGATTTTTCCGTTTTTACTATCTGTTTCTTTCGGGACTATACTTAAATCTTTCCACTGAACTCTATGTTAACTGTCCCATGCGTGTTGATATATTTGAGATCTATCAAATTGTCTATTTTTAATATAATACTGATATTCACTTATTCTAACGTTTAATGGTCTTGATGTTTCACCTAAGTAAAATTGTTCGCATTCACAAGGTATTTTATAGATACAATTTTTTGTTCTTTCTTGTTCATTGTTAGGTTTAGTTTTAGGTTTTAGATAAAATAGATCTCAATCTGTTTGTTGTCTTGACTGTTTTTGACACACAACTAGAACAAAAATTGGATAAAAAAAACAGGTAACATCTATTTACAATTTGTAGTTCCTACCAACAAACTAGAGGCAAAAGATGGTAAATATTGAGTACTGAGTATACTAAGCACTAAGGCAATATAGAAGTATCTAATATAAACTAAAGGTAAACAGCCGTATCTGTGAAGATACTACTTTTATATCTTAGTATATGTCGGTTACACCCAATTATGCTTAGCAAAATAGGTTAAAACTGTAGATACGTCAAACAAAATATGCGATTTATAAAGAAACTATTTATATTTACGGCTAAAGAGCTCTAGTAACGTATAGAGAAAGATCCAAGAATTTACTAGACATCAAAATCTCAATATACCCAAAAATATCAGATTCCCCCTTTGCGCTTAGTAAGGCAGTACAGCATCTTGTTTGATTTTATTTAGTATTGTTACTTACAATTTTGTTAATTCTTTTTATTTTTTATTAAAGTTCTGTGTTAAAGGTTTTGACTGATTTTTTATGTTTTATAGTTAATCAAAATTAATTGATAAACCAATGATATAAATTCAGATTAAAACAAGACATACGTAATTTTTTGCACGCATAGCTTTGATCCCAATAATTGTGGATCGCTCGTTATTTTATAGCATCTTTATACATTTTGTAGTTCTGTGACTTCTTTTAGCAATATTATCCATGATTTTCCACTTTTATTTTTGATATACTGTTACTTCTTGGACCTTGGACTTTTAAGAAGATATACACCATTAATGTATAAAACAATGTGCACCATTATTTAAATTCACCATCATATAAGATAAAAAGTACATTTTTTTATGAATTCAGCATTTTCTTTGGTTATTATTTCATTAATGAAATATAAAGGAATATTGAAAAAGAAAATAAGGCGATTTTAAAGGAAGACAATTTTGTGAAGGAACTGAGGGTTAAATTTAATACTCTTAGTTAAATTACTGTCGTACTTGCATCTCGTGTGAGATTTAATTATGTAGATTACATAAATACAATTCCCATACAGTGGGGTTGTATTTAAAAAGCCCTTAAAAAATACAACTCATTGATGTCTAACAAAGGGAACGCGGAATATAAAATAAAATTATAATGCCGTAAAACCTGTCAATAACGACCACTAAAAATGAAAGAACTATTGGCCGTTATATAAAGTTGGCTGGTATTGTCAGGTTTTGCAGCCCACAAGTACATAAAATATGTTTAGAACTTTGTTTATTTTATTAATTAAAGCAAATATAATTCTATACATAAATTGAAAACTACGTAATCTATTTTAATATATCTTCTAATCTTCTTCTTTAGGTACCGTCTCCTCTAAGGAGGCATCTCTCATTTTGGCATCAATTGGTGCCACACCTAGACTTCCCCTGATATACTCATTTTTAATTTTATCCTTTTTTGTCACTCCACTCATCCATCTAAGCATTTTCATTTCCGCCACATGCATTCGTTGTTCCTCTTTCTTTTTCACTGCCCAGCATTCAGTTCCGTACATCATAGCCGGTCTTATGGCTGTTTTATAGAATTTTCCCTTCAACTTCATTTACATTTTCCTATCACACAGCACGCCACTCGCTTCCTTCCACTTCATCCATCCAGCCCTAATTCTACTGCATACATCTCCATCTATTTCTCTATTACTCTGTAATACCGATCCCAGGTACTTAAAACTATTGCTTTTTTCAATCAGTTCACCATCCAAAGATACCATTTTATTTGTAGTAACTCTATCTTTAAATAAACATTGCAAATACTCTGTCTTTGTCCTACTAAGTTTTAAACCTTTTTCCTACAGAGCTTGTCTCCACTGTTCCAGTTTTTGTTCTAAGTCTCTTTCACTATTTTCTACTAACACGACATTATCAGCATACATTAAGCACCATGGAATGTTACCCTGTAGTTTCGCTGTTATCTGTTCCAAAAGTATTGGGAATAAATACGGACTAAGCACCGAGCCTTGGTTCAATCCTACTTTCACATGAAATTTATCAGTGTCTCCCACACCTGTCCTAACACTAATCGTTACTCCCTCATACATATCCCTCACAATCTTTACATATTCACCAGGGACTCCTTTATTATTGAGTGCCCACCACAGTGAAAACACATATGAACGTAATATTCTTATTTTGAGTTGCAAACTAAAGTCTACTGCATAATACTTTTCTCATATTGTTATATGTTACTCTACCTTGTCCAATTCTTATTTTTATTTCTTCTGTATACTCGTTATTTTCATTAATAATTATACCAAGACATCTGTATGTTTTAACTTTTTCTATTGGCACCCCTCTCATGTTTAAAGTGTTTTGTGGTTGAACTAACTAAAATAAGACAGCTCTTGTTTCGATTCACAACGAAATGATTATTTATTTTTATGTCTTGTTGTTGTGTTTTGGAAATTGTCATAAATTTTGTTTTATTAGCGTTAAGCGTTAGTCCGCTTTCCTCACTAGCAATTACTACATTATCTAAGAGTGCCTGTAGATCTTGTATATTCTCTGAAATTGGTATAGTATCATCGGCATATCTGATATTGTTGATGGGTCTGCCGTTGAGTTTTATTCCAATTGTTACAACTTCGAGTGATTTTTTAATTATTTCTTCCGAATGTAGATTGAGCAATAAGGGGGAGAGTATGCAACCTTGCCCTACGCCTCATTTATATCTACTTCTTCCGAAAGTTCTTTACCTACTCTGACTTTTGCTGTTTGGCTAAAGTAGAGATGAGTTATTATTCTTAAGTCTTTTTTGTCAATGTGTTTATCTTTAACAAAGTGTATATGACGGTTGTGTCGGAACTTATTGAATGCCTTATTGTAATCAATAAAACAAACATAGGTGGCTGACTTTGACAGGTGATCGTTGACACACATTGTACTCTATATTACTATATAAAGTATTATTAGTTTATCGTAAATATGCACCTTTACACTTTACACTCTACAGTTTATTTAATTTTTTTGAAACAGTACTTTTTACAAAACATGTTTATTTTTTTCTTTCCATCGTGACCTTTCTGTTCTTAATGTTGTTCTGAAGCTATTTTCTTGTGGCATTTTTGTAATTAACTATTTTTAATGGAAAATAAGCCACACTTTTACTAAAAAATGATTTTATTAACGTTTCGACGTCCAAATCGGATACCGTTGTCAAAATACAAAAATAATAATGAACTAAACAAAAATGTTGTTGCTTAGTAAAAAATTCTTCTAATAATTTATTTAATCTGACTCGTTTATATCGGAATTATATATTATACATTTTAAAGTACAAGACTTTAAAATGATATTGCCAATATTTATGAGTTGTGTTCCTGGGACGACTTTACTGAAAGATAGTTCATTCGGTTACATGAAATCAACCCCAACTCAAGAATATCCGTCACAAAAAGAACATAGCATGTGATCTGTCTTTAAAAAGACAACCGCATGCAATGGTGACAGTAAAATTCTAAAATTCTCTCGTTAGAGATTCCATAGTAAATCACGAGGGAAACCCAGGAAAAAAACTTCGTGATACTATCCCGACATCGTAAGTATTACTTAGGTCTTACTTTAGTTTACTCTCAAAAATAATACCAAATTCTGACCTTAATATGTATATATGTTATTTTAAATTATAAATAATAATAATAATACACAGATATACAGATAATACTAAAATATAAAATATGTACTAACTCGATATGTTATTGACTTATTTATTGTGGTATTTTCTTTCTATTGACTTTCTCTTTTATTATGGGATGGGTAACCACATCCCACTGCGTTCTACCGAAGAATTTGCGACACAATTGGTTTGATTTAGCATAATTAGAGCCGCTTCTTTGATTTTTCTCTTTTACTTTTTGTTCTTATTTTGACATTAACTAGTTTTGATGGGAAATAAGCCACAATTTTACTAAAAAAATGATTTTATTAAGTTTCGACGCCCAAATCGGGTGTCGTTGTCAAAATACAAAAATATTCATAATTAATATTTTTTATTAATTTTAATATTAATCATTAATATTTTTTGCATTTTGACAACGACACACGATTTGGGCGTCGAAACGTTAACAAAATCATTTTTTTAGTAAAATTGTGGCTTATTTCCCATCAAAACTAGTTAATTGGAAAATTGCCACACGAAAATAGCTTGAGAACAACAATATTTTGACATGATCATGAAGCAAAAAATGGGAGTTCAATTCACGTTAAAAAATTGTGAGTTTACGGGGCAATGTGTTAAACTTGGCAACGTTGCTTAGTTCTATACAAGCAATAAACCCTGACAAAGTTCTTTCATAGCCCAACTTCTTTATGTTTATATCAAATTCTGCAGCAGGGTCAACTAGGGTCATTCAAAACGATTTTTGAATTCTGAATTTTCTAGAGCCCCGTAGGCACATATGTTGACGAAGGATTTCCAATTATATATCCGTCTCGTAAGTCGAAAGAACTTGTAGCTTTTCACGGTAGAGCGTGGACGAACAAGCCTCAATCACAAATATCACCAAAAATATAGCATAAACATAAAGCTATATGTCTTCGGGCGGATTTCGAGGAGACATCTAATCAAAAATACTTTTCAAAATGTAAAAGTTATTTAAAAAATCGAACCGAAAACTAATTCAATACGCCAACAATCCGACTTGATATAAACAGTTTTTTTTAAATCAGTGATTGTATTGGTAGAAATTCTTCCAAAAGATTTTATATAAAATTCCTTTTTTTTTTCATTCTTTGGCTAACAAAATATGCCATATATAATGGAAAATAAAGAAATCGTAGTAACGGAGTAACTTCCAAACGAGTTTTACTCATAACTCCATCTAAAACTACTTGGTTCATCGAAGTTTTGGCTCACTATCTCTACAACTCAATTGGACTGGATTTTGTAACGATAGACACTCACACAAGTAGAGTCGACAATAGAAGAGGTTGTCAATATGATGCCTTATGATACCTTATGAACTTACTACAAACAAAACTCATTAAAGCCAAACCCTGCTAAAACCCAAGTATGAGCATTCCATCTCAACAACCATCTGGCGCATTTAAAACTAAATGTTTCTTGGGAGGGACAACGTTTGGAATATACTGATAAGCCCAAATATCTTGGAGTGATAATAGACCGATCACGAACATATAAATTCCACTGTCAGAATACAAGACAAAAGGTTTCTACGAGAAACAACCTTCTCCGGAAACTTGTAGAAGGCAAGTGGGGTGCAAACCACCAGGTCTTAAACTCAAAAGCTGAGGCCTTGTGTTTCTCAACAGAGGAATATTCTGGTCCCGTCTGAGGTAGATCTAGACACGCCCAACAAGTCACCACGGCGCGGCGTTAAATGAAACATGTTAAATAACTACCGGTTGTATGTAGCCTACCCCTCTACCGTACTATATCGGGCAGTTGGATTCGCATCACCAGATGACCGTAGATGCGCCTCACAATATGTGAAGAAGTTCAGTCAAAATGATGAAAGACACCAATTATACGGGTTTGACGAACCGCCAGGAACCAGCCGACTTAAATCAAGGAAAAGGTTTATGAGAAATGTCAGAGTCGAACCACCGGAACTGTTCCCCCGACATCCAGAACGAACTAATGGAATGATGCTGGACTGGAAAACCTGGCGGACACTCAACCGCATACGCACAGGTGTTGTCCCTGTTAAACAGAACCTCAGTAAATGAAGCATCAAGACCGATAACAACGCACTTTGTGAATGTGGGGAAATACAGAGCGTGGAGCACCTGAGAGTATGCAGCCTTTGCCCCTTACAGTGTACCCTCGATGATTTATAGCTCGCAAATACAAAGGGTGTAGACGTAGCCCGATACTGGGTCGAAAAACTGTAGTCGGATCCAGACACGAAAAAGTAAGTGTAACGATAGAATTACCACAGATAGTTGGGGAGTTAGTTAATGTAGAACAATAAAAGTCCAACTAATTATGGGACACAATGGAAATTTGGAATGGCACAAATAAAACATAAAATTAAATAAACATATTTATTTAGCACAAAACAAAGTAATCTAATATATGCAAACAAACCCTGCCTATAGCATTACAAAAGATAGCATGTTACTTATGACATTGACGGATTGCTTGCTTCTGTGGAGGATGAAGATTAATGTTGTTGGCTCCAGATGAGGTGAGTAGGACCTAGATGTTGGCAATATCTTTAAGCTGTTGTGCTCTTGAAGGCAGCTGCAGTTGATAGCTTATTTCCACGTGGCTTTGTGCATCGTCGACTATCTGGATTAGGAACCCTGCCGAAAAGGGAAACAGAAATAAGTTCCAAACATCAGAATAACAAATTTTATATTAGATAGTTAGAGAAACATCAAAATTTATTCAAAGCTTCCTTGTCATTTTTTCCAAAATAACATTTCATAACTTTAATAACAATTAAATAAAATGGCAAATTGGCAAGGATCAAATGAATAGAATTTTATTATTAAAATAAAAAGTTAAATTAGTAAAAGATCTTACATGCATATACCTAGGATTAATAAAATTGAAAATAAACGTCAACAATCGAAATTGATGGGACAATAATAGAGCAGGAGGCAAGGTTTACATATCTGGGAATAGATATAACCAGTTACGGAGATGTGAAGAGGAAGAAAAAAATTTAAAAAGATTAAAAAACCCAAAATATCTCCTAGGATCAGCAAAGATAAACTTTCAAATGCGGAAGTGAAGGAAATAGTAACCGATAAATTAGAAGATCAGTTTCAGAAATTGGGAAATAAAAATTCAGAAGAACAATTATGGGAGTCATGCAAAGAAACATTGGAAAAAGTCCAAGAAGACCATCTGATGGAAAATCAGCGTAGGAATAAGCAACAGTGGATGATAGAAGAGATATTGAATTTAATGGATGCAAGAAGAAAATATAAGAATGCTAATCTGACAGAATACAAAAAGCTAAACAGTATGATTCGAAGAAAAATAAGATCAGCTAAATCAGAGTGGCATAAACAACAATGTAAAGAAATTGAGAACTACGAGCGTATCTATGACGCATTCAATATGCACAAAAAACTGAAAGAAGTTGCAGGACTGAATAAAAAATGTAATCCTCCACTAATCGAAGATAAAAACGGAAAAATTATAATCGATATCGAAGGTCAACTAATACGATGGACAGAATACATAAAGGAATTATTCGATGATGAAAGAAGCGAACTAGAAACGCTAGATGACATGAGCGGTCCTCGAATAACTAGGGAAGAAGTGCAATACGCTATAAAGAACGCAAAAAACGACAAGGCGATCGGACCAGATGGGATTTACGTAGAAACACTAAAGCTTTTAGGTACCGAGGGCATTAAGATACTCACGAAATTATTCAACTTAATCTACGAAAGCGGAAAAATTCCTAAAGATTGGCTTAAATCCTCATTTGTTGTACTACCAAAAAAACACAGAGCCACAAAATGCAGCGACTATCGCACCATCAGCCTAATGAGTCATGTATTGAAAACTTTTCTCAGAATAATTCATCAAAGAACATATAGAAAAATTGAGGAAAGGATCTCAAGTACCCAATTCGGTTTTCGCTGTGGCCTTGGAACGCGTGATGCACTATTCGCAGCCCAAGTTTTAATTCAAAGATGCAGAGATGTAAATCATGACATTTTCATGTGCGCGATTGATTTTGAAAAGGCCTTTGATAGAGTTCGTCATGAAAAAATGCTACATATTCTCAAAACTACTGGTCTGGACGGTAGGGACATTAGGATAATCGCAAATTTGTATTGGGGCCAGGCTGCATGTGTTAGGGTTGGGAGTCAGTGCTCTGAAGAAGTAAAAATCAAGCGTGGAGTTCGACAAGGCTGTATATTGTCACCAATGTTGTTTAATCTTTACGCTGAAACAATCTTAAATGAAGTGTTGGAAGACGCAAAAGAGGGAATACTCATTAATGGTATGCTTATGAACAATATCAGATACGCAGATGACACCTTGATACTGACAGGATCAATTGAACATCTTCAAGCGTTATTAAACCGAATGGTGGCATTCTGCGCGATATATGGACTCAAACTCAACGCAAGAAAACAAAGTTTATGGTTATTAGTAAACAGGCAGCCGTAAATAATAATAACTATAACGTAACAATCGGTAATGACTCAATTGAACGAGTAAGTAATATTGTACATCTGGGTACTCATATTAATGAAAGCTGGAACCCTAGTACAGAAATAAAAAGTAGAATTGCCAAAGCAAGGACAAGTTTTATGAAATTTAAGAAAATCCTGTGCAGTCATGATCTAAATTTGGAACTTCGCATAAGAATGGTTCGATGTTATATATTCCCAGTACTACTTTACGGGGTTGAAGCATGGATCCTGACAGAATCGCTTTTAAAAAACCTAGAAGCATTTGAGATGTGGGTCTACCGCCGTATTCTGAAGATCAGTTAGGTAGAAAGAGTCACAAACGAAAGGATTTTACAACGTTTGAATAAAAGTTGCGAAGTAGTGAACACGGTTAAAAGGCGCAAATTGGAATACTTTGGTCATATAATGCGTCACCCAGAAAAATATGACATACTTCACCTTGTCATGCAAGGTAAAATAATGGGAAAACGAAGTGTGGGCCGCCGTACAACTTCTTGGCTCAAAAACCTACGCCAATGGTTTGGGAAAACTAGCACTGAACTATTTCGTGCGGCTGTAAATAAGACAATGATTGTTAATATGCTGGGCAACATGAGAGCCAACGATCGACAAACGGTCTCGGCACCTTAAGAAGAAGAAGATAAAAGAGAAAGTACGACAACCAAGCTTAAAAGAAAGTAAAGCGGGGAGATCTCTTAATGACACAATCTGGAAGAACAAACACCTAAGACAAGACACAAAAGCAAGAATCTATAAAGCAGTAATTAGACCTATACTGACATACACGGCGGAGACAAGACCTGATACATCTAAAACGAGACGACTACTAGAAACAACAGAGATGAAACTACTTCGACGAATTTCAGGGAAAAGTCTGTTGGATAGGGAGAGAAGAGAAACATAAGAAGTTCATGCAATGTAGAAGACATAAATGGATGGGTGACAAAACGGAAACAGAAGCGGAACGAACACATTAGTAGAATGGCAGAGGATAGGATAGTACGAATAGCACAAGATAAGTCATCAAATGGACGAAGAAGTATTGGCA
Organism: Diabrotica virgifera virgifera; assembly: GCF_917563875.1. NCBI lineage: Eukaryota > Metazoa > Arthropoda > Insecta > Coleoptera > Chrysomelidae > Diabrotica > Diabrotica virgifera. Next base: position 125,466,691 of record NC_065452.1, read on the forward strand.
GACCAAGAAAAAGATGGTCCGATAATTTAAACCAATTAGGAGGCTAACATTGAAGAAGAAACAGACTTTAAATTCTACAGACAAGAAGAAAGAAGAAGAAGAAAATAAACGTGGTTTGAATAAAAACTTCGGTTACTTATAAAATGTATAAAAACGAATATAAAAACTAATGAATATTGGTTAAATATTAAATATAAAGGAATTATTATTAAAATTCAAAGGTTGCCAACTGACAAATGACGTATGTGACAGAACTATAGAAGTGTGTTTAAATTAACCGTTGCATTTCAATACGGCGAAAAGATAAGGAAAGAAGATTTTCTTATAAAAGAGAATGAGAAAAGACGCCAACTATTTCTGGAATAAAAATTATAAAACAAAACAGAAAGTTAAGAAATTAATCAATTTAATGGAAATTGGAATAAAATAATTATTTAAATATGAATTAATAAAGATGTGACGTTTATAACATTACACTTTTTATTTCAGTATGTAATTAAAAAGAACGTATGAGCAGGTTTGTTATACTCAAGGTCAAGTCTTTCAAAAAGTGTTGCTTTATCATTAGTTAGGACCCAGACCTTTTGAGTGAAGTTAATAGTGATTTATGTACCAAGTCAGTAAAGTGAGTCTTTATCGAACGAGTCTGATATTACGAGAAGAGCAAGCGTAGCGAGCGAGGCGAGTAACAAACGAGTTCGATAAGGAGTCTTTACTGACGTGGTGCATACAAAAGTTTATCCTTAACATATATTTTTTAAATTTAATGTCGTCCGAACCACTGGTGTTATAAACGACAACAATGGAAAATACATATTAAAAATAAAAAGAGATTGTAATATTAAGTAAATACATATGTACTAACAAAAAGTATACCTCTGAAAAATTGATGATACAATTAAATGTCTTCTATTCCTATTTCCGAAACTGTATGATATTGTTGATTTTTATATTGTCTCTAAGAAGCTCAGATGTGTCCCTGGGAAGGTTGAGTTTACTTCTCGTTTGCTGGTATATTTGACAATTGGTTAGGATATGTTCTATTGATATAAAATAATATTTGCCAACATAATTTGATATTTGTTTTAACACTTACTTGCAATTTACAATTTAAGAACTTTTTAAATTTTAGACGTCATAATAATTTCATGACAGTGATGACAGATAACTTGCAAGATGGCCGCTTTCGATTTTTAATCGATAGTTATCAATATTGAATCGGCACAATTTAATTTATTTTATATAAATATAATTACCAAATACTACAGAATTTAACTTTTTGACATAAATTTAATTGATAATATCGCAAATTGCGTGCAATATTTTTAATAATTGAAGTAAATAAATTGTAAGTCCACTCAAATACTCGCCATTCGATTACTGCCATCGACCACTTACATTTCAATCTCGGTTAATTTGATTAATCGCGGCAGGTAAAGTAAAATTATTCTTTCAGTACAATAAAGTGTTACTTTACTGCCGCAAATGGCGTCAAATGAGTACAATAATGAATGACTTTAGTGACGGTTGGCGATAAAATATTATTCTTCCTTTCCTCTTTTGTCAACATCGATTACATATTTCTGGAAAATAATAATCTGTCAGCTTATACATATTAGGCCATGGACAACGCCATAATAGAATTGAGTTTTTCTAGATTACTTTTTTAATAAAAAATTGCTTAAACATTCTAAAAGTGTTTCCAATTCCTTTATTTACGAAATATTTTCCTATTGACGGGTCGATGTTTTGTTCGAAGTAAATAAACCAATCTTCCCTCAGCATGTTTTCATTCTAAACACGCATGTATCATTAAAATGAAGGTAAAGCGCCGTTTTTTCTCTTTAAAGAAGAAATTAAATTTCAACCTAGGTTATTAATGTATTTGTGAGGGCGTACTGCATATCAACTAACTCAGATAACTTAAAATTCACTCAACCACCGCACCATTTACCCAGGATCGGAAAATACTTAATCAACATTCAATTTTTTCTTATCCTACGTTGATTGTTTATACGTGTTGAGAAAAATGAAAAAGAACGGAAGGATATCCTCAAAAACTAATAAGTAATGAACCCTGGGCGTTAGCTTGGGTCTATAGGTGTATAGACATATAGTAAAATATCTGGGGTGTTCAATATATAAAAGTGATCCCTACAGGATAGGTTAAAATTTGAGAGAATGATAAAATAATATCAAATAAGTGTCTATATATGCAAGAATAAAAAACCGCTAAACGCCGTAAAAATGAGTGGCGCATACAATATTCCAGTTACAAAAGATCTAATATGAATTTTCATTTTGATGCAAAATAAAATTCTAGTTTAATTTTAAAAGATTTTTCCATAATATTTGCTCAATTTGAAGTAAAACACGCCACAAAAGAGTAACTTTGATACAGTTTGAATTTTGAAACTCATTTGTGGCGCGTTTACTTCAAATTTAGCAAATATTTTGTAAAAATCTTTTAAAATAAAACTAGAATTTTCTTTTGCATCAAAATAAAAATACATTTTCGCGCCATTTTCATATCAGATCTTTTGTAGCTGGAATATTATATGCGCCACTCATTTTTACGGCGATTAGCGGTTTTTTATCCTTGTATCAGGAGTTTTTCAAAGTTATTTATAAATTAAATATATGAAGTTGAATGCAATGTTTATCGATTACACGTTAAGCTTTATAAATGGTCGCCTTTGTCGGATTACTTCCCAAATGGTCTAATGTCCATCGAATGTACACTAGATTTTTTTCTATTCGAAATAGATTGAAAAAAATATTGGAATGGCCGGTAAATATACTCGGATTTCCCGTTGCCAGATCAAATTTAGCGTCGTAACCACTACAACTACATAAACCATTTCGGAAATAATCGTTAATTGGATTATAATTTTGTAGGTTAATAATTTCTAAAGAGCTTAACCGATTTTGATCACTAAACATGAGTTTGAAACGTATTGACAAGTAGTATCTGATGCGTCTTAGGTCAAGTATGATAACTAAAGCTATTAGAGGAATTATTGAGCTTGAAAAACCGTTTTTTTTCCATAGGAAATAGATTTGATCATATTTAGGAAACCTATAACTTAAAAATTCGAATTTTCCCGGATATGAGGTATACACCGTTAGATTCGTCTAGAGCTAGATTCCTTCTACAAACGCTCAGTTATTGGCGCAATTCGTAGGTTGAAATTTTGAGTAATTGTCGAAAAACCTTTTTTTTTAGTTTTTCGACTATACTGACCTGTGTGTATATCTGATCCTGACGGCTTAAACACCATTTGAAAGCTTAACTCAATACTATTGATCTGGTGTATTTGCGGTTCTCCTGTCTCTTTTTGAACCGAAGATATATACCCCCAAAAAATATGTCATTTTGTACCTACCAAGTCCTATAGCTGGCTTATGGTTGGTCGAAATTTAAAAACTACACCGGTTCTGAATCAGCCCTGACCCCCTCTTCAAACACAGAAAAAAAAATCAGATCGGTTTAACTTTTACACATACATACATATCCACAAACACTTTCCCTTTTTTAAATAGTTATGCGGTTACGTGGAAGAGCGCTTCTTAGCTGGTGTTTCTAGGAACATCATCTAAGAGCGAACGTCGCCTTTTGCTTTATTATAATTTTTTTTGTTTTTTGAAAATAAAAGCAATAAAGTCATTATCCAGATTTAGCCATACGGCTCACACTCCCTCTAAGGGGAAAATTGACTCATCCCAGATACCTACGGTATCAAAAGGATTGAGCTCTGGTGGGACTCTTTCCGTGTTATCGAGCCCTAGGTGACTTGGTATGCAGGTGTATCTCCCAAAAATTTTCGTACACATCTGGCCGTTGCGAGTAGTACAGCTTTCTGCATGGTCTTGTAAAGATGTTCATTTAGACCCAGCCTTTTTATGCTTTCGAGGAGGTTCTTCGGAATGACTCCAGTAGTAGATATAACAATTGGTATCGTCTGGGTACTTTGCATTCTCCATTGCCTTCGTATTTGAATTTCTAGATCTCTGTACTTGCCGATCTTTTCAGTGAATTTACTACGTAGATTATTGTTGTTAGGTATCGCCACATCAATTAGTGTTGTTTGTCTTGTTAATTTATTAACTAGTACGAGATCTGGTCTATTATGTGCCACTGTTTGATCTGTGAGCACAGTGCGGTCCCAGTATAGCTTGTAGTTGCCATTATCCAGCATACTCTCAGGGACGTATTGATAATATGGGAGATGGTCCGTTTGGAGAAGTCCCAGCTTGATAGCTATCTCTTGATGAAGGATTTTTCCCACTGCGTCATGCCGTTCCTTGTATTCAGTTGCAGCAAATGCCTGGCAGCCCCCTGTAAGATGTTGGATGGTTTCTTGGGCTTGACATCCATATCGGCATCTGTCGTTTTGAACCTGAGGGTCTTTGATGATATATTTCAGGTAGTTTCTGGTTGGTATAACCTGATCCTGAATGGCCAGTAATGAACCCTCCGTTTCAGGGAACATCTTTCCTGATGTCAACCAGTAGTTCGACGCTATATTGTCGACATAATCTTGGCTGACCTCATTGGGATGTCGCCCGTGCAAAGGTTTACCCATCCAGGCGCGCACTTTTTCGTCCTTAGTAAGGTGGTTTATGCGCAGTTCTGCTTCCCTCAGTTTGATCGGTGTTGTGTCATCTACTGCGCAGATAGCGCGATGTAGAGTAGATGTCTCAGCCTGCATCTGAAAATAAGTTCTTAAATTAGCAATTTGTTTATCTAATTGCTCACCTATATCCATAAGTCCTCTTCCTCCTAAATACCGGGGTAATGTCGTTCGTTCTACTGCACTTTTAGGGTGGTGTTTTTGTGCCTTTGTGAGGTGTGTTCGTACTTTTCGCTGAAGATTTTCTATATCCGTTTTTGTCCACTTAACAATACCAAATGAATAGCTAAGCGCGGTACAAGCGTAGGTGTTTAGCGCCTTAAACAAATTTTTACTGTTAAGCTGTGAACGAAGCAGCTGTTTTACCCTTCTTATAAACTCAGTAGTTATCTCAGTTTTCATTTGCTTATGGTCAATTTTCCGCGCCTGCTTTACTCCAAGATATTTGTACATATCGTTGTCGCCCATGGCCTCGATGTTCTGGCCATTTTGCATATCGAATCCACCGGGCTGTACCTTTCCTCTGACTATATTCAAAACACGGCACTTGTCTAGACCGAACTGCATACTAATATCATTAGAAAATGTTTCTACAGTTTTTAGCATCTCTTCTAGGTGTTCTCGAGTGGAAGCCATTAATTTCAAATCATCCATATACAACAGATGATTGAGCTTCGCTACCACAGTATTATTGCTTTTAATGCTAAAACCTGAGTCAGTGGAGTTTAATAGCTGGGAAAGGGGGTTCAAAGCTAAACAGAACCACAATGGACTCAACCAGTCTCCTTGAAATAGGCCCCGGTTGATTGCGATATTTTCGGTTTCGATATTGTTTTCACCAGGTATTTGGAGGTGAATTTTAGTCTTCCAATCTCTCATTATATGCCTTAAAAAGGTCACTATGTTATCATCCACTTTGTATATTTTCAATATATCTATTAGCCATTCATGCGGTACTGAATCAAAGGCCTTTTTATAGTCAATAAATGCAGTAAAAAGGTTCCTTTTTTTAGTGAATGCCTGGTTAGAAATGACTGAGTCGATGATAAGCTGTTCTTTGCAACCCATGGAACCCTTAGCGCATCCTTTCTGTTGAGGCTCTATGATATTGTTTAGAGCACAGTGTTGGTAGATACGCCGGGTTACACAGGATGTGACCAATTTATACAAAGTTGGAAGACAAGTAATTGGGCGGTACTTGGATGGATCTTGGGTGTTATTTTGATCCTTGGGTATTAAATAAGTAGTTCCCTGAGTTAGAAATGATGGTAATTCCTGCGGATTAGAAATAACATGATTAATTAATGTTGATAAGCACTCATGAATACTCCAAAACTTTTTAAGCCAGAAGTTCTGAACTCCGTCTGGTCCAGGAGACTTCCAGTTATGAAGCTCTTTGATGACATTTGAGACTTCTTCAGTCGTGAATGGTTCGTAGTTAGCAGTGACGTAGTGGTGACAGTTGCGCGTCGTATCTTCTATCCAGCCAGCATTGTTGTTAAAAGCAGCTGGTGTGGAAAGTTGATTTCCCCAAAACTCATGAATTTCTTCTTGGCTTGGGTAAGACTTGTCGACACTTTCTACGGTGGAATTGAGTTTTCGGTAGAACGCCTTCTCAGAGTTCTCAAAAAGTGCATTGTCACATTTTCGGTTGTTACTAACTTTATACCTTCTTAATCGTCCTGAATAGACGGAGAGTTTTTGTTTTAATGTATCCAGACACTGTTGGGCTGTGTTATTTTCTGGATCGTATCTCGAGTGTCTTGCAGTGCTCCGCATTATTTCTTCAGCTCTTTTAATGACTTTTCTACTTGTAACACCTCTTATATATTCTGTGACTTGACCAATATCCCTACGCAGTAATTCAATTTTTCCGAGAAGTATTTTTTCCCATGGTGCAATTCTGTTACCAGTCCTTCCGTTATTAGTACCCCGTCGTGTTCTGATCTTAACGCCCATTACATTAGCAATTGCTGTAGCTGCACAGTAGATTAGCATATGCAGATATTCCAATGTGTGGGCTTCTACGGCATAATTGAGTAGGACTTCAGTATTCACAATTTGTAACAGGGCACCTAGTTTCTTACAAGAGTTTATTCGTGGTAGCGGTGGTCTGCTAAGTGGATTTGTTCCATTAAACTCTTGTACGGCACAAGCCATTTCATTCTCTAGACTATCGCGCAACTCGTTGTTTTCCTGCTGTGTATTGTCAGGTTGAGTTTCTGGTATGGGAATCTCAGTAATCTGCTCATCAAGGATTTCATTAGGGACTTGATCTAAAACTAGCTCTTGGTTATTAATCTCCCGTTCGACTTCGCTTTTGATCGTATTGCGTCTAGTCTCTGGGATAAGGTTGTTTCTTACGATTACCCGGTATTGATCTGATACTCTTTGCTCCGATACTTGAATATCTGGGTACTCCCTGCAAAATTCGGCATACAGCTGTTGTCTGTAGCCGATCGTTTCTTGACCGAGGTTTGTCACCTTATAATAGAAGCGCAAAATGCTTTCGTTAATGGACACAGTCCATTTCATGCGCTGCCTCGGTCGTCCCGCTTGAGTGAGCGCCGGCTGATGTTCCGGCGCAGCACCTTCAGCGAGTGGAGCTCTTTCTGTTATTTGGCTCGCTTGTGGTTGTTGTTGTTGTTGTTGGGCTGTAGCTGTTTGTGTGACAGGGGCCCGCCTCCTCAACACCCTGCCATCGACGTCCCGCATGCTGTCACGTCCAGCGTCGGCTCCAGACGTACCCTGGCGATCCCCAGGCAGCGGCCCTAAACATAAACTATTAGTCTCCATTCTCATGGGTGTGCATTTTATACCTACTGCCAGGTGTCAGTTTTTGTTCCACGGCAAGTATTCCTGCTACTCTCTGGGTATTGGCGCTACGAATACCCAGAAAGCATCCCCCATTCGCAGGGGGCCGTGCCTGATAGAAGAACTGACATAAAACTCCCACAGTCAATAAAGTCATTATTATTATTATTATTATTAAATTGAGTAATATTTCTGATCTCGGTAACTTTTGAATGGTATAACCGATTTTCAAAATTAGACATGCGTGGAAAGGTAATGATCAGTACTATTAGAAGCCGCAAAGGTCCGACTCAAATTTTCGAAGTTTTTGAGAGTTTTGGGGACGAGAACGAAAAACAGACTCTAAATAAAAAGGGCCGTAAAATCCACACCCTTGGACCAAAATGGATGGTTGACATATGAATGGGTGAGTCTTTTCCTGAAGTTTAAGCTGGGAGTTGGCCCAATTTTCAATTCAGTCAGATTTAGAAAATCGAAAATTTCGTGTATATATAATGTTGCGTGTTGGGGGGTGTGTGTGCGCGCCACTGGCGAGAACTGCCGTTCTCTGGTAATGTCTGAACTTGGAGATAAAAATAAGGATATTTATGATTCATTTCATCATTAAAAAAACCCATCGCATGTTAGTTTGTTGCCTAATTTGTAAGAAACAAAGTAATTGAGGCACACTTTAAACTACTTTCATGAAACTACATAATAAAACAAATAAGAACCTCGTAGGAGTTGGATCGTGTTCTGACAAAGATTAGCTGACTGACTCTCTTCTTTTTGCCTCTTGCCAGCCTGTCTTTCCTCGCTGATGCTCCCTCGCTTTAGCAGCACGGTCAACCCATACGTAGCAATTATTGGTTAATTGCCAATCCGTCACAGAGCTCCCCTCCAGTCAGAAACCTGCTGGTCGCGAACGGCTCTGTTAATCTGTGTTGTTAAAGCAGACGGTTGGCATAACCATGTTCTTTCGGCACCTGTTGGTATAAAAGTTTTGGATATCCACTGTGAAAAATTTGTCATTGCGTTCCAAAAATCTAAACGGGCCGGGTGAGTCATGTCTGCAGATCCGAATAGACAAAGGTAGTTTGAACTAAATGGTTGCTTGTTGGTACAGGCCGCAATGCTCCCATGGCCTTACCCAACCCTTGGGCAAAACTATGTTCGACGGGGGCAGCAGCACTAAGGAAAAGCAGCTGTCTAGGGAGATACTCTGGGATACTATACACTAAGTCGGAGGATGTAAAGGTAGCGCTGTACATGAAATGTCCTGCGTGAAAGTGTTTTGAAGACTCAGCATGTCCAAAGGAAGAGCTACAACCCACGATACTCTATCAGCGGCGATGAGAGTGGCCTTGAGTGTTCGGTGAAAACGTTCAATATACCCGTTTGTTTGTGGGTGGTAGGCAGTGGTTTTCATATGATGTACTTCTAGCATTGAACTAAGCTGGTGAAACCACTGGCTCTCAAATTACCTACCTCTGTCCGTAGTTATGGTCTCTGGCACACCAAACCAGGATATTACTCGAGAAGCTTGTGTGCAATTATTTCGGTTGTAATCTCTGAGATAGGTATGGGCTTTGGCCATCTAGTGAAACGATCGATGATTCTGAGCAGGTATCGAAAGTTCTGACTTGCTGGAAGTGGGCTCACAACGTCGATATGTTTGTGTACGAATCAATCGTCTGGCATTCCTAAAGGTATCATAGTGCTAACAGTGTGGCATTTAATATTGGTACGCTGACATTGGATGAACTCTCGTGACCATTGCTGACACAACGCGTTCGGCAATCCTTTGTAATGTAGCAGCGTGCGCTGGGTGAAACTGCTTGTGAAACTTCAGGGAAACATATCTCTGGAACACACCTGGCACATAAACTCGTATACGGCCGTCTTGGATTGAACAAAAGTTGTAAGGAACTGACAGAATCATTTGGGGTCCTTTAAGGTTTCTCTTTGCCCTTCTACATCATTATCATTATACTGCTGACCTATTTCTCGATTCAACCGCCTCTAGGGCCAGTTTACCAACCCTAGGATAATAGAGTGCCCTACTACTTACTAACTTATCAGCCCAAATCCATTGGTCCGTAAGTGGGTAATTTTTCATACTCGATAAGTGTGCTCATGTTTAGTAAAAAAGAAGAATACTTGTGAAAAATTGTCGAAGAATTGAATAACGAATCATTGTTTTACTCCGTGCCAATATTCTAAATACTTTTTCAAACGCAGTTCATATAAAAAATGGCTTCTATTTCACAAACAAGGAAAGAAAACTTTACGTGTAAACGATGAACACATTTTTTTAAATTCTTAGATTTAACACCCTGTAACTAAGTAATAAAGAGATATGATTTTGTTTTTAGTAAAATATCTTTATTTTTACCCAATTATTCGCTACAAACAACACGTTTAAGCAGCTTAATTTTTTGAAAACCTTAGTTTACTGTTTGCTCCGAAATGAAAAAGCTTTTTTACATTAATTGTTTTAGTGTTTCATCCACCCTGAGTTTTCAATTAGATGAAATTCTTCTGTCCATAAATTTCAATTCAATTTAGCTAGAGTAAAAAGGCAATCTTCTTCCAACACCTTAAAAAAATTTCATTTCTAGACGAACACAATGAAATTCTACTGGCAAAACGCACATTCAATTGTTTACCAGTGCGTCCTTCCCTTAGACTTCAAATACGAGGAGGCATTTGACATGCAGAGGTTTTCCCGGCAAATATCCTTAATATAGCTTGATTGCGGGATAATGGCATTCAAATATCAAGAAATATTAAAGTATATCGATTTTAACGGGCCTGAATCCATTTTTTAATTATTTTGATTACGTTTATTTAAGGAGACAAAAGATCTAAAAAGGAGACAAAGAAGACCCCAACAATTATAGAGGTATAAATCTACAGAACACTGCACTTAAGCTAACCACAACAGTCCTAACCAACAAAATCAATGAACTAACAACTTTATCAGATGAACAACAAGGATTCAGTTCCGGAAGATCCTGCGTAGACGCCGTATTTGTACTGAGACAAATCACAGAAAAGGCCATTGAGTACAATAAACCAGCATATCTATGTTTTATAGACCTGACAAAGGCTTTCGATCGCATCCAAGTCGAAGACGTGTTACATTTACTGTATAGAAGAAACATACCAATCAATATTATACAAACCATCGGAAACATCTACTTTCATAATCGAATACAGGCAAAGATAAATGGAAAACTTCTCCTTCTTCTTTTACTTCTTGGAGATCTTTTAATCTGTTTAATTCTGAAGCTGCCTCTAGTTAATTTCCTGGGAGGTAGATTGCCAACTATCAATCCATTTTGTAGGTTGTCTTCCGGGGGGTCTTGAACCAGGCGGCTTGTTTTATAGGGCAATTTTTGGGAGTCTATTCTCATCCATTCGTCTTACATGGTTGTATCACATCCTCTTGCGCTGCCTTCCCCATCTTACAATATCTTGAATTTTGCATTGCTCTCTAATATCTGTATTTCTAACTCTGTCTCTTCTTGTTTTCCCCACTATTGTTCTTAGGGTTTTCATTTCGGCAACTCTTAGCATCTGTTTCGTTTTGTTGGTGTCTTCGAGCACTTCTATGCCATATGTCATGATCGGTCGTATGCAAGTCTTGTAGATTTTAATTTTACTAGCTGTACGCATATACGGATGGATTTGACCAAACTATCTCCTGCAGACATCCTGACAATGCAGATACTTTGTTGATCTGACTCCTCAGGTCCTTTACTGGGTCGTGAGTGCTTGATATATCTATGCCCAGATATCTGAATTGCATCACCTGTTCTATGGGGTTGTTCTCAACCACTAACTTACATCTGAGCGGATCTTTTGCTATTGTCATACATTTAGTTTTGTTGGTAGAAATGTTCATATTCAGTTGGCGGCTTACTTGAAAGAACTGAAAGAGCTGTCTCTGAAGATCATCTTCTGATTCAGCAATAATTGCTGCATCATCTACGTAACATACCATACCAATTCTTTTGTTGCCCATTCTATATCCGAGATTAAAAGATGTTACTTTGTTTATAATTTGGCCCATGAGTAGGTTAAACAAGAAGGGGCTTAAACTGTCTCCTCGTCTAATTCCTCCCTGTGTTGGAATATTTTCAGTGAACTGGTTTTCTGCTCTAACTTTGGTTACGTTGTTGTTATTTAGGTTATGGACTATCTTTTTCATGCTGGTCGGTGTTTTATTTTCTATTAATATATTTAGAATGTCTCTCAGGCGAACTCTGTCAAACGCCTTCGTCAGATCAATGAAGCAAATATATACTGGCATGCCGAACTCTATAGCTTTTTCTTTTATTTGTTTTATTATAAATACTGCGTCTGTTATAGATCGCCCCTCTGTAAAACCTTGTTGTTCTTCAGCATTAGCGATTTGTCTTTCCAGTTTGTCCTTAAGAATACCCGTGAAAAGTTCCATCGTTGTATTTAAGAGGGTTATTCATCTGTAGTTTTGTGGGCAAGTGTCCTTCGTTATATTTCTAATTCCTTTAGTTCCCTATTTGTTCGTCATACCCAACTTTCCTCCGTGTTTTTACCTCCATATATAGCTTTGAGCACTTTCCTTTCCCATCTTTCCAATTTCTCCGTATTTTCTTTTTTCATTGTCTACACTTCACTACTTTACGTGACTTTGGGTCTTATTACGTGTGGGCGGCGTCGTTCAATTTTGTCGAATTCGACTAATTGGCAAACATTTTCATCGTGTGTGACCGTGCATTCAACAAAATCGTACAATTTGACCACATAGAGACTGGCCTGTCTTCTGTAGTACTGGAGAATTGATATCATTGACGATTTTGTCGAACGACAACGCAGTACCGTGAGTGACCGGCTTTTTATATCCGAGGCATTCCTGGGGTGAAGCTGGACATTCACGGTCAATCTATTTGAAGCCCTCCAAATGGCTTCAGTCAAATGGATTGACGCCAAAATCATAGCCCATTCACGATCACTCAAATTGGTTATCATTTCCTATTTCACGTGGTTCAGTGAAGACGCACACTGTCGAATTCCGAAGAACTCCGTAGAAGAGTAGAATGAACGAAAAATGGACGTGGGTTTGGACATTGACGGGAGGGTAGCGCGATGGCATGACGCGGTGTATCGCCCCTCACGAGCAGACGGCATGATCGCTTGGCGTCAAGCAACGGCATGACGCGATGGATTACGAAGCGAATGGAAATCCGGATTTTGACATCACGCCAAAAAAGCGATCACGATCAAAACTTGGCTGTATATCACTCCATTTGACGCGATGACATGACTGTGAATGTCCACCTCGATACATATTTGGATTTCAATGGTCTTACGCTTCACATCTTTTTATTCCTCTTTGCTAATCTAGCATTCAGTTCCCATCCTTCCCGACCTTTCTCATCTACAATAACCCCCAGATACGCTAAATTAACGACTGTCTCGAAATTATATTCACTTGCTTCATTAGGTATGAAAGTAAACTGTCCTTCTTTTTGCTCTGTATTTCCGAGTATCATGTACTTTGAGTTCTCCTGGTTTATTTCTAGGTGAAAATATTTTGCCTCCTCTAACATTTCTTAATACGAAATATTATTTCTTAATTATTATATGAAATGAAAACATTTGAACTAGTATTTCTTTATTTTTATGTAGTGAAATAATAATTGTGCACATAAGTTAAAAAATAATTGTAGTTTATATTATACTAAAAACAGTATGACTGGAGGACTATTACCTGAAGAATAAATCCAGCGCTCAAATCCCATGATTGGATGTTTCAATACAGTTATGCACGACTATGGATAAAGCCTTCAACCAATAGATCCAATTAGATGCGGAGTTCATTATACCGTGAGTGTACGGAGTTTAAATTCAAGGAATGTGCAATTGTCCACCACCATTGCGGATTCTATCTCGGTCGGTATAGCATTTGTTCAAATTATATTGAAAATTAACTTAACTAACTACATATTTCACATGCTTCACGTATTTCAGACCTTCCGACCACACCGAAATCATCCATCAATCGGTTCATTCATACAAATCATTTTGTATGATAGGCGGCAACAATTAAACCGATTTTAGAGCAATACTATATGATTAAAAACGTAAAAAAGAAACATTATGATATTATGAATATATTGTTGTAGATCAAAATTTATTTTAAAAATAGAATACTTGTTATGTGAAAGACCACGAGACCATATAAGTTTTCAAGACCATGTATATGGTCAAATTTTGTAAATAAAATAATTTAGCTGTGTTTCGCAGAAGAGTGAAATTTTATACTGGTAGAGTTTCTACGAACATTTTAGAAATTCAAAGGAACGGACTAAGTGTTTAGAAAGTTTTAATGTATTATTTAAAATAACCAACAAAAGTTGACTTAACAATGAACAATGACTTTTATATGGTTTCTTGGAAGGAAATGATAGTAAAATATTTGTTTAGTTTAAGATATAGGGGTTTTCAGATTGTAAATAAAAAGTAATTTTAATATCGCCTAGAAATTCAGAAGAAAGCAATTTTGTATACAATACTATTTTTCTTAAGAAAATAAAGTAGGGGTATGATGTTTGGTGAATGCGTGTGATTGGCTATGAAAGAGCGATGGAAGGAGAATGGAGTGGCGATTTTAAAATAGATGAGAGAAAATGGAATGAGTGTGTAATTACCATCGACAACAATCAGTCCAGTTTGAAAGCATTGTGAGTGCAAAGTGTGTTAAGTTGGTGACCGTGGAAGCAGGATTGTGGAAGGAAAAAACAAGACCGAGTCGAGAAGTCCAAACTTCTTGTGTCCGAAAAGATTCCAGTTTCTGGATTAAATTAAATTACCATCTGACCACAAATTGAGATTGTCACATGTTGAATGGTTGTTGGCAACTGATAATATGTAACGGAAATCCTGAATGATGACCTAACTGAAATGACAGTGAAACAGGAAGTGGTAATATTTACTTATTAGTTATGTAGCCAATGATGTAAAACATGTTAGACTTAAAAACAGTAACGAACATCACTCCACTGTGATTAAAAATTGATTAAAGTACAATTAACCTTGATGTTAAAGTTATGGACATAGAGGAGCTATATTAAAATGCAATAAGATGGTGTTTGTCTATGATGGGAGTAGGCAAACAACATTACACATAGGATCAATAACTATGAAAATCGATAATAAATCTTTTATGTTTGGTCACACATAGGATTGGGAACGCATTTTGTTTCGATTTTAGGTCAGCACTGATAATTATCTGCTACCTGATTGAAAACTAGTTCTGCTTGTGATATAGCCCTTTATTGGGAATTTTAATAAATATACTGTTATGATCTGCTTTCTATTATTTTGATATTAATTATTATTTATTTGATTAATTATTTAATTGTCGCAAATCATACATAAAAATTAATAAAAATTCTCAGGGTGCCTTTTTGTCATAAAAAAAATAATTAAATTTTCTTAGGTTATACTTATCCTTTCTCGTGACTTCAGTATCTCTTAGTTGATCCTTATCGGGATAAAAATAGGAAAAGGAAATAAATAGAAATACCATAAATAAACACATACAAATACCTTTATTACCAAAAGCAATGCTCTGTAAATTTATCAATTAAATTCTGTGGTCATAATTGTCCAAATGAAACCTTTATCATATAAATTAATCTAATTCAAAAAAATATTTATCGCTTTGTTCTTGATACCATTAATAAAACAAGCTAAACAAACAAATTTGGTATTCGCAAAATTACTTATACTTCCTATTAAATTTTTGAAATATTGGAATCTTAAATGCATATGCTTTTACGTAAAAAAATTTAACTTCTGATTATAAAGAAAATCTATCACATAGGTTATTGACTGACCTTTTTGATTCACACACAATGATGTCTCCTCTTGACCCAAACAGCTTCTCCTTGTTGATTATGTTAGGCTACCAATTAAAGCCCTCTCCGTTCTCAGCAAAAATCCAGGAGCATACCAGCAACTATTTCTCCAAAACACAAGCCAGGCTTCTTTTGATCAGTACTCGTTCAATAAACTCCAAATCTCTCTCCTCTCTTTCTCTCAACAATAATCTCCTGAGACCCAAGTATCTTTTTTTACTTGGTGTCACAAATAATTTTAATAACGATAATTCTTGTAACTTACTCTCTTGGACTTTACAGAATCAAAGAGGTATTTCTTCTCGATTTGATTTGTCTCTCGTTCCACTTTTCAGCTACTCTCACTATCAAAACCACCACTAGTACTTGCTTCTGCACTACTCACGAAAACTTTTGACTGCTTCTTTCGGATGCCGGCAACACAATGATCTTTCTTTTCCAAAACTGTCTCAACATTCAAACCTCTTTTTCCTCATTCCGAATTGCCAAGCCAATCAGAAACATTTCTCTCTCCACCTTACTCTTTTTCATTCGGAAAAACCCAGTCATTTTTTCAAACAATATTTCTACTCAACTTAATCACTTTTCGGAAATTATCTAAATATTCTTGTCCTTACACAAACAGATTTAAAATTCCAAATCTTTCTACCATTAATTTTTCTAAAAACTAATAATTAAAATTACCTGTGGTTTTACATTTCCCGTAATAACAAAACAATCTTTTTAAAATTATAATCCTAAATAAATGTTTCTTTCACTTATTTACAAATATCTTTAATTCTTCATGGAAAAACTCATTAAGGAGAAACCACCTTGCGTGAAAGCTAACTTCTAATAAATATTTACAAATCAATATACAGGGTGTATCAAATTTATGTGCCCGCGTTATATTAAAAAAAATTAAATTTTTATTCTATCTTTGATTGCAAAATTGATACAAAATAATACCTTTTATAAAGGATTTTACTTGTTTTTGTAATATGTGGTATACAACCATCTACGGAAAACTTTAACAGCTTTTTCCTCCTGGATTTACAAAAATAACATTCACAAGATTTTTGAAAATGTAACATGGAGAATCGGTTGGATTAGCGTAGAGGGAGCCCAACATCACGTAATATCGTCTAATTATCGACGAAACGCATTGTTTTTTTTTGTTAATATTAATTACGAAATAATCACACATGGTTTATTCTTATAGCAACAGTCACAATAATTCATGCATCTATGTTTAATTACATAGCTTAAAAATGACGCCTAATAAACCGAAGCTAAAAATTGGACGCTGCCATAAACGTATGAAACAATAATTTCATGTAGTGTATATAGCTTGATTAATTTTTATATACATATGAATACTGATAATCATTAATCTTTTTTTACCTTTGTCTTTCTTGGTAAATAAAGTTAAGTTTAAAGTACATAGTTAGCGCTTCTTAAGTTTGTTAAAAAATGTGCCGTAGCTGCAACTTAAGGGCTTAGAAACTTAGAAACCTAAAGAGAGAGTTGTTAAATATGTATAAAGCTTTATTAAGGGACCACTGTTTTCTTTAGCAAACTTTGTCCGCTTATTTCACAAGATAGCATGGTCTTGTTTTTTGAAAGAGTAATGATTGTTCTCCGAACTGTGTTACATTTTTCGTCAACAACCAATTAAGGAACACATATACGTAAATATAATTAGTTTCTATGTCGCTATTATAATAATCGCGGTTTTATAAGCACAAATATGTAAGTACATAAATCAACCTGTACATATGTATTTACCTTTAGTAACTGAAGAACAGAAAAGCCGCAGATAAAGACGGAATCCCAAACGAATTACTGAAATATTGTGAAAAAGCAATGACAGAACAACTAACAACATTAATAACAAAATTATAAAGCACAATATACAAACGGTCAACAAATACAAAAAGGGTATCAAAAGACGAAGTAACTGGTATTTCAGATAAATGTTATTTGGAAAGCTTAAAACACGAATCGACCAAATTTGTTATAGGTTGAGGCTGGCCTCAAAATTAAAATTTATAGAAAGTAACACCGAGAACACCGAAAAGTTGTACCATTAAATAAAAGAAAGCATACACGCAGCAGCAAAGGAAGCGTTAGGATATTTGGAAAAGATGACAAACAAAATCCAGAATGGTGGTCGGAGAAACTAAGGAGGACTTAGGACAAGATCAAATAGTATACGCTCAATTGAACAGAGAAGTGAAAATAGAAGTAATAAGGAGTAAAAATGACACCTGGGAAAGAAAGTGCGAATATGTGAATAGATACATAGGCGGATCCAAAGTAGCTGAAGCGTGGAAAACGATAAAAAATATAAGAAAATAAAATAAAGGGTAGAGTAATTTAAATTTAATAAGTACCAAATAATGGGAAGATTACTAGAAGATACTACTGAAGGAAACTAGACCCGAACGTAAGGTAAATGAAATAGATATGCAGACGAATGTAAATAAACAATTTAGGAATATAACTATAAAAGAAATAAAAGTAGCCTTATTAGAACCAAATAATGGAGAAGCGCCAGGGCCTGGAAATATCCCCATCGAACTGATAAAATATGGACCAGACATACAGCACTAAATAATGACGGAACTCTTCAACAAATGCATCGTGCAGGGAGAAAAAATACCAGAAGACTGGAATTGTGCATACATTAGCTCGATTTACAAAAAAGGAGACAAAACGTTGTGCAAAAACTACAGAGGTATTAGTATAACCAGTGCAATGGGGAAGTTGTGTGGCCGAGTATTAAAGGAAAGGGTGGAATTATAAATCCAGGACATGGAAGAACAAAGTGGTTTTCGCGCCGGTAGATCGTGCGCAGATAACATATTCGTGATGCAACAAGTGATAGAGTAAAGAAAATCCAGGAATCTGTCTACTCACCCAACATTTTTTGATCTGGAAAAAGCCTACGATATGGTACCTTTAAAGAAACTCGTTAAAGTTTTGACGACCGTGTGTGGTCCAAATAGCAAGAGATAAATCACCAATCGGTAGAAGAATTATTGGTGGACCGCGCAAAAGTTAGAGTGACAACCTACCATAGAGGTAGCAATCCGCCAATGAACAAGAAGGATTGTTTATAAAATGGAAGAAGAAAAATATCTGTATTAACAAAACTTAGTAGAATATTTTCAACATAATATTCTTTTACAGTGTCGACCCTGTCTAGTTTTGGAAAAATATCCATTTTGGGAATTCCATCTCTTATAATTTGCAACGCGGTGTATATTATATATATATATATTATATATACAATAAATTGAATAATTAAATATCGTCCTCATAAAGCGCTGACCAAATTAATTACCAGCTAATTATATTTGCTTAACAATGCTAAACAAAAAACTGCATATAGATTATATAGAAATATATCAATAGCTTCCTCTCTGCAATATTCGAATTTGTTTATAATTGGTTATCATTTTAACCATTAATATTTACTATTTTGAATAGTTGTGTTTTAATAATTATTTAATAATAATTATTTGTATATCCTACCGAAATATCCCAAATTTATGATAATGACAAAAAAAATGTGAAAGGAGATCTGTAACATACACTATACAGGAAGTAACAAAAATACAGGTCATAAATTTAGTTGCATACTCTGGGACCAAAAATAGTTCGATTGAACCTACCTTACCTTAGTTCAAATGTGCACATAAAAAAGTTACAGCCCTTTGAATTTACAAAATGAAAATCGATTTTTTCCAATGTATCAAAAAGTATTATAGATTTTTTATTGAAAATGGACATGTGGCATTCCTATAGCAGTAGTATCTTAACAAAAAATTATAGTGAAATTTGGACACCCCTTAAAAATTTTATGGGGGTTTTGTTCTTTAAACCCCTCCCCCCCAAACTTTTGTGTACGTTCCAATTTAATTATTATTGTAGTACCGTAAGTTAAACAAAATGTTTTAAAAACTGTTTTGCCTCTTAGTACTTTTTCGAAAAGTCAATTTTTATCGAGATATTTTGAATATTTGTCAAATCCACCACGACAATGTTTGTATGGTTAAGTACGATTATGGAGACTTGGTAATAATATGAAAATTTATTTATGATTTACATTTTAGGTATATTTTGAACCATATTAAAAAGAAGCCACATCTCGGTAAAAGGTGCCTTATCGAAAAAATACAAAGAGGCAAAAAAGTTTTAAAAACACTGTGTTTAACTAATAGTACCGCAGTAATAGTTTAACTGGAACGTACACAAACATTTGGGGGGTTTAAAGGCACAAAACCCCCCTAAATTTTTTATGTAAACATATTAAAAAAAAGCCGCATCTCGATAAAAACTGCCTTATCGAAAAAATAATTAGTGGCAAAAAAGTTTTGAAAATATTGAATGTAACTAATGGTACCGCAATAATAATTTAGTTGGCACGTACACAAAAGTTTGGGGGGTTTAAGGGAAGAAAACCCCACAAAATTTTTAGGGGATGCACTATAATTTTTCTTTAAAATGTTCTTACCATAAGAATGCCACGTTTATTTTCAATAAAAAATCTCTAGTAGTTTTCGATATATTCGAGAAAATCGATTTTCATTTTGTAACTTCGAAGGGCTGTGACTTTTTTTATGTGCATATTTGCACTAAGGTAGGTTAAGTTCATTTGAACTATTTTTGATCCCAGAATATGTACTTTAATTTATGACCTGTATTTTTGTTACACCCTGTATATCTATAAAAGATTTTTATACAAATATAAAAATTATACTATTAAATACCATACTTACAATAATTGTTTAACCTAGTTACTAGGTATGTATGTCGTTTCAAAAATTGACATGCCTGGCCTAGATCTAATAGGCCACAGTAAGTTTGTAGTTGAAAAAATTGTCTGATAAATGTCTATATAGTTAAAATATGGCCTATTTGGAATAAAAAAAACCTTTTCAGGAGTCGCTGTTCCATACTCTTCTTCGCCACTCATTTCCGTCCTTCGTACCTTTTCACCTAAACCTTTCTCTCTCAAGTCCCCTGCCACACAGTCCTTCCATCTTTTCCTCGGTATAACCACAGTCCGGTATAACCACAGACGCAACCTTGCAAGCACGGAATCAAAGAATCAACGACTACATACACCGATACCCTTACGACTCTAGGCCGGAGATGGAAGCAAGCTCACTACTCGGTTACAAGCGAAGCGCCTCTTCAATACAGAGTTGCTTCGCTCCGGAAGGCTCCGACTCAGTCCGTCGCAGTCCAGTTGCCTTACTAATACAGTACATTAGTTTGGCCAGGGAGTCTCGAGTATACGCCGCAAGACTGACTGTTCTTGGACTTTTGGACTCAATGTAGGTTTCGTGGGAGGATAAAGGACTACTTTATTTGGAAGGATTTCATTGAGTTGTCCCTGTTTAGGATTTTGTCCTCTTTAGGGTATGCGTTAAATTTTGTTAGTATGGCAGAAAAAGCAAACAGTCCGAAAAAACACTGGGGCAAGGTGTGGTGGGTCTGAGTGTTGCCAGACGGTGGTGGTTCAGCCGACTATCAGAGATCAAAGAAGAAAGTTTGATGGAATTGGTGTTGGTTCCATTGACATGTGTGTGTACTGTCCGTGCTTTGCCCTCGACCAAGCTCCTTAGAAACCATTGTACAATGGACAGGCAAGCCTGCATTCAGCGTCGGAGGTCAGGAGGTGGTTTTTTACATTGCGTGGACAGTGAGCGTTCAAGTGGTAGAAAATAGTTGCGGCTATTTTCTTAGGGCGAAGAGGTATAATTGTGCAATGAAGTTGGGAAACCGCAAAAAACCAACTTCTCCCTGTTCGGGGTAGGGAAGAGGAGTTATAAGAGGAGGGTACGGTAGGCTAGCGGGGTAACCTCAAGAATTTCTACGTATTCTGCCGGGAGTTTGTCAATGCATGTTTGCATTAGAGCAGACGGTGGGTGAATCTTTTTCCGTTTGGGCTTTCGGTGGCAGAATACGTGGCCAAGAGAAGAACAGGAACATTTTAGAGATTGTCGCGTGTCGGAGATTTTAGAGATTTTGGAGATATTAGAAAGGTTATGGATTTCGTTTGATGGGAATCTCCAGTGCTCGTAGTTTGCTCTACTCAGGATTCTACGTTCCACTCGCAACAACCTCTCTTTCTGTGTTCTACTGAAATGACAATAGAGACCTGCTTTGTACTCAATGAAGGGTCGAATATAGGTCTTGTAAGTGTGGATGAGAGTTTTCGTGTGTGTCTTGCCAATTCTCCCTGGGAGAGGGTTGAGGAGTCTTGCTTTATTTATTACCCCATCTAAAGTTGCCTTTAGATTTGCATCCCAGTTGAGAGTCCTGGTAAACAGTACTCCCAAATAGGTTGCAGTCATTCTAAGCACTAGCCTTTCTCCCATCAGTCTCAGTAGGTATTGGTCGTCTTTATTTCTAATGATTTTGGGTGACACAGAGGGGGCGCGAAACACGATTGTTGTTGTTTTATTCGCGTTCAGCGTAACTCTCCACTTACAACACCATTCTTCGACCGCGTCTAACAGATCCTGAGCTCTTCTGTGAATCAGTTGTAGATTGTATTGTGAAGTTGTGAGTAGAGCCGTGTCGTCAGCATAGAGAAACAGCCGAGCGCCTGGGATATTTTGGTTTGTAAGATCACTGTTGTAGAGTATGTACAACAGTGGAGCTAGAACTGATCCTTGGGGAACTCCAGTTTGTGGAGTAAATGGGGTGGATTTTTGATCGCATACTTTCACTCTAACAGTTCGGTCGTGGAGCTAAGAATGTACAATTTTTTGTAAATTGTAGAGGGAAGCCTGATGTCAATTAACTTCCCAACAAGTCCGTCGTGCCAGACCTGATCAAAAGCCTTGGACTGTTCTTGCTCGCTGGCCTGCTTTTATACCGTTGATTGACCACCTCTTACACTCTTAGTTGTTTCGTGGTGGGATGTAGATGGAACGAGCAAACTGTTGGGTTCTCTCCGTGTGGCGGCGGTGCCCGTTCGATATATACACAATCATTACAAGTTCTCCTCCAAATTTTCATTATGTGTGACATTAAGTTTATCCCTCTATGGTTCTTACAGTCCTGAATATCGCCTTTATCTTTATACAATGATACACCACATTCTATACCCATGCATTGGGCATTCTTTCTTCCTCATATATCCTATTAATCATTCGTAACAAGATGAGTAGGATATATGAGGAAGAAAGGATGAAAGAAAGGATCTATTTATAAATAACTATGTACCCATAAATTATTAAAATATTATAATCTAAGAGGATAAGATTGACAAAATAGAAGGCGTAAAAGAAAAGCGTATAAAAAACATACGGTAAATTTGACAACAGGGAGAGATCTAGTGGTATGATGCATCTTTTCGAAATTATATTTCGCATTCAATAAAAATTTTGTTTGCTATTTAATTAATAATTATATGTAATTAAATATAATTCTTTAAAATTGTTTGTTTATATTCTATCAAATATTTTTACGCCCTGTGAATGTACCAAAACGAATAAATACAATTTTCCTTTGCAGTTTCTCCGATGATATGGGTCCCGAACCAGTTAGTAGGGGCTCCTGCTGGCACAGACGTCACAATCGACTGCCACACCGAAGCATATCCCAGAGCCATCAGCTATTGGGTGTACGAGAATGTGATGCTCCTTCCTACGAAGAAGTACGGAACGGAAACGATGGAGAACAGTTACCGGGCGCACATGAAACTGACGGTGCGTAACCTACAAGCAGGAGACTTTGGCAACTATCGATGCATTTCTAAGAATTCTCTTGGGGAGACCGAAGGATCCATCCGTCTGTACGGTAAATAAAATATGGCTTTCCACCTCTGCTTAACTTGGCCTCGGTTACGAAATTTGTCCTTTGCGTGTTTTTTTCTTCATGTAATGTTGTTACTTTTATTTTATATTGATTTCTTAAAAACTTTTAAACAAATCAAAATAAATTGCAGGATTGCTAGAAATCCTGCTACTGGTAAAGGAGTGAATAGTAAGAAGTTTTTCGCGTAGGTACGGAAAACGACTTAATACTCAAAGTTTTATTTTTCATAGAAATATACAGGGTGTTTCAATAACAGTTGTCCATATCATAACTGGAGAAACCTTAGCACAAAATACGAAGGTTTAACCCAAAACACTTAAATAAAATATTCCTCCTTACCGAGACATAGTTTTATTACAAATATTCTAAAATGATTTTAGCCCATTGTTCAAGCACCTTTTTAATATTTTTTGTTCAAACTTGACACACAGTTTACAGATGTTAGGGAACTTTGCGCTGTTACCAGAGGCGTGCTGTAGGGATATATACTTCATTTTCGCTCCTTTTTCCCCTCAGAATCTACGCCACTGTCGTAATAATCATTTCAGCATGGTTTTTGATTTTTTGTTACTTTTTACATAAATATCATCCTTTTGTCTCATTGCAATAAAGTAAGTAGTTTTCAAGTTATTTGCGTTTAAAGATAGTAGATTCCATAAAACTATGTACTTTAAACAAACATTCAATAAGATTATGTGTTCAAAATACATAATTTTATTGAATCTATTACATTAAAACGCAGATATCTTGAAAACTACTTACTCCATCGCATTGAGAAAAAGGATGATATTTACGTAAAAAGTAACGAAGAATCAAAAAAACATGCTGAAATGATTATTACGACAGTGACGTAAGGGGACAGATTGTAAGGGGAAAAGGGGCGAAAAGGAAGTATATATCCCTACAGCACTCCTCTGGTAACAGAGGAGTGCTGTAAAAACTATGTTTTAAGACTAGTTAAATTACGCTAGCATGTGTAAACTGTGTGTCAAGTTTGAACAAAAAATATTAAAAGTTGCTTGAACAATGGGCTAAAATTATTTAAGAATATTTGTAATAAAACACTCTGTATCTCGGTTAGGAAGAATATTTTATTTAAGTGTTTTGGGTTAAATCTTCGTATTTTGTGCTAAGGTTTCTCCAGTTACGATATGGTCAATTGTTAATAAAATGCCCTGTATACAGTGATGAGAGAGCGAATAATCGGCAAAATAACGTAAAAGGCGAGAAACTTAATACGT
This sequence comes from Diabrotica virgifera virgifera, assembly GCF_917563875.1. NCBI lineage: Eukaryota > Metazoa > Arthropoda > Insecta > Coleoptera > Chrysomelidae > Diabrotica > Diabrotica virgifera. The sequence continues at coordinate 125,491,090 of NC_065452.1, forward strand.
TGGGCAATAAAAAGAGATGAAACTAGTAGATGTGGGTGAAATTTAGCGATAAAAACCTATAAATTTACATTATAATGATAGTTTCCAAAGTTTAAACGTATCGACGAAGACTTTCACTGTCACAGCGGCAGTTGTTAAACTCGTCCGATACGTCTAAAGGTGGGAAACTATCAATATAATTAAATTTATGGGTTTCTATATCTAAATTTAACCTACCTCTACTAGTTTCATCTCTTTTTATATATCACAACGTATTATGTTTTCCGTCTTTTTGCCGGTTATTAGCGCACTCATCACTGTAGAGCTATTAACACTACAATCTAAGAATTATGTGAATAATTCAGGGTGTTCAAAAAAAATGGTATCTTCTTCTCCACGTGCCATATCAGAATTATCCGACTTGGGCGATTACCATTGCGAAGGCTTCTCGATCTTCGGCAATGTGAACTAATCGTCCTGCATTTATATGAGCCCATTCACGAATATTTTTTAACCACGAAACTTGTTTTCTTCCTACGCCCATGACTTATACCCTCTATTTTTCCTTTACGGATCAGTTGTAGTATTCTATATTGACTTCTCCTCACTATATGTATGACCCCGATTAGACATTTTTCGGTATTTAGCAGTTCTCTATCTTTGTTGATCCTTATTAGTATGTATTTTCTTGTTGCCCAAGGTATCTTCAGCGTATCCGTATATGAATCCACATTTCCAGTTCTTTAATTCTCTTCATGGTCGATAATTTAGTGTCCACACTTCTGCAGCATGCAAAAGTACAAACCAAACATAGTACTTAACCATTATTTTTCTTAGTTCTAAACTGAGATGATTATTGCAAAAAATTTACTTCATTTTCATAAAAGTAGTTATAGTCACTGCTATTCTGTGTTTTAATCCTATGTCTGGATCTAGTTGATCCGTTATGACAGTTCCCAAATAAGTCATTTTGTGAACTGTCTCAACTGGGACTTCATTTAATTGAAACTCTGCATCTGCAGGTGCATAGACTAAAAATTTGGTTTTACTCAGATCAGTTATTTAAAATTTTTGTTGAATTATTTATATTTTCCATGTTATAATTTTGGGGATAAATTTTTAATATCTATATCGTCTTCAGACATGTACTGAAAAAGATTTAATTTTTAATCAGTTTGTTTACGTATTGCGAACTGTCAAAGTGTATGCATTTGACTTGATATTGGTTACTGCGCATGTGCCACCTTCATCGCGAATGTCATCCAAAGATATTATACACGGTAGATTAGGCTAGTCATATGCCACTCAATACTACCATAGACCACCGATCGACTGTTTCCATGCTGTTTCCGCGTTACGCTTTTTTAGTGAGTATGCCGTGTCTACCCTTGACATGTCTCTGATGTCATCTCGCGATTATATTATATTGGTTAAAAATCGGTATCATAATGAAAATCTGTATCATAATGAAACTCATTATGATACATGTAGTGAAATCATAATTGATATATTAAAGTATGGGAGTAGAAAAATTAGTTATTTAACAGATTACTTTGAGACATTCTGAAGGTGAAAATTTTCACCCTGCATCTTTTACATCTTACAATGTCTGGTGCACTGTCTAGTAAGTCGAATACTGATAATAATCATCTAGCTGTAATTTTATTTTTATGAAGTTGTAAACTTGGATGCCATAGTTATTTATGGCGTACTTTGACGGCTGAATATGTAAAACAGAATTTTATTATCGCGAGACTTCTTCAGTTGATTAATACTTTCACCTAAATAAACAAATAAAATCAATACAGAAATGGCAAGTCTGTAATTTCTTATAGAATCTTTACCGAAAATTTTAATATAAATTATTTAAATTCCGTGGTTTCTGCTTTTAACTAATATAATTTATTGAAGATGTTATTGATGTAATGGCTGAACTCTTTAATTTAATATATATCACATTTTCACAATCTCCAGATAATGGCTGAAATCGACCTTTTCAGTAATTCCCAAAAAGTCAAGTGCAACAACCTGCTCAGATCACAGAACAATATCCTTAATGAGTCGCACACTTAAAACATTTTTAAAAATAATACACAGCAGAATTGTTAAAACTCTTGAATATGAAATTAGTGACACACAATTTGGCTTTAGAAATGGTATGATCACGAGAGATGCTTTGTTTGGCTTAAATGTGCTGGCCCAGGGATGCATGAACATGAATCAGGATAAATGTATTTATGTTTTGTAGACTTTGAAAAGGCATTTGATAAAGTTCAACATAAAAAGCTTGTAGATATATCAAAAAACAAAAATATTGACTGTCGTGAATTGAAAATTTTATCTAAAATATATTGGAATCAAACTGCCAAGGTAAGAGTTGATAATCAGAACACTCGAGATATCAAAATACAGAGGGGAGTCCGTCAGGGTTGCGTACTGTCCCCACTACTCTTCAATGTCTACAGTGCAGCGGTATTTCAAGAAGCGCTCTCAGATTCAATAGAAGGTATATCTATTAATGAAGAAGTGTTGACCAACTTACGTTGGGCAGACGATACAGTAATAATAACGGATAACAACAATTATTTACAGAACGTAATGCAACGCTTTAATGAACGCTCTCATAAGTACGGACTGAATATGAATTTAAAGAAAACTAAATGCATGATCGTGACTAAATCAGCACAGCCAAACATCGATTTACCTATTGAAGATACTGTAATTGAGAGTGTGGATAACTACAAATACTAAGGAACATGGATAACATCAAATGTAGACCAAACCAAAGAAATTAAGACACGTATTGTAAATAGTACGTGCATCATTTATTAAACTTAAAAAGTTTCTTTGTTGTCGGGATATAAGGTTAGAACTACGCCTAAGGATGCTTTGGTTTAACGTGTTCTCTACTCTTCTTTATGGCTTGAAAGCGTGGACATCAAAACAGGTCCATCTGAATAAGTTGGCCGCCTTTGAATATTGGTGTTACAGAAGAATCCTACGAATATCATGGATTCAAGAAATGTCAAACGGGGACCCATATAGCACACAACGTCCGATGGACGTCCATATAACGTACATTTAAAGTCCAAACGTCCATGGACCAAAACTGGACGTACTATGTACGTCCATTTCGCGACGTCCATTGGACGTTTGATTTCAACGTACATTGGACATCCATTTGTGGTCCATGGAGATTTTACACAAGATGCGACTATTATTATGAGTAATTTATATATAGCTTCTTGTTTTAATCAAAGCAATATTATTAGTAGAATACAAGAAGCTTCTAATAAATGTAGTCACATATTTTTTCATCATCGAATTAAAACACTGAACCACTAAAATTATTTTAATTAAACCTATATAATATTAGATGATGATAAAACGATGGTAAACTTTTTCAGAATAACGGAGCTACATCGTGCATCGGTAATTATAGAACTTACAATAATTAGACACTACCAATTTAAATCTTAAATGTGCATTTTGTTAAATAACTGTTAAATTTCCCGCCAAACTAAATGAGAATTTTCTTGACAACGTTGTCGCTCTTCACGCTATCGGTCGTAAAAGGTAGTACTAGGCTGGTACTTTTAGGGGATTATCGCTGTAATTGTCGTGGAATACTAAAGGAGGATTTATTTATGATAATTCACAGAATGGCAAACCCGCTTGCAATATACAACCGTACTGACTCTAAGTTCTGGAAATAATGTTTGGAAGGAACAAAACAGAAATAAACCTCTTTTAATGTGCATGCATCATAGGGCGCCATTATCTGAATTTTGTCTTTATTAAGTTATTACATACAATATAATATATCCTGTGATATCTTTGTGTTTGCTGTTTAGCGTGCAAGTGCAGTCGTGCATTAATGAAGTTCCTATAATAAAGTATACATAATAAAGTTATAATAAAGAGAAATAAAAAAGGTATTTTGTGTAATATTTTAAAGTATAAGTTTAGTATTATAGGAACTATTTCCTATACCTAAAGGCTTTTTGCTATGTATGTATTCAAAAAAGTATGGACACTAGATTGCTTTCTGAAAAGTGCCCTATAAAAATGTCCATAAGACGTACATTGCATGTACATCAGATGTACATTGAATGTACATAAAATGTACACTGAAAGCTTCAACAACGTACACTGTACGTTTGTAGCGGACGTTCTATGGACGTCCAATTTTGTGAACTCTGGACGTTCGTTGGACGTCCATCGGATGTCCAATGTACCTTAGCGGGACGTCCATTGGACGTTCCAATGTACACAGATGTACGTCCATTGGATGTCCATAAAACGTACTTGTGCTATCTGGGGAAGTAACTAGAAGGATAGGAAATAAACCGGAAATAATATTAGCTATCAAAAGAAGAAAACTTGAGTACTTGGAACATGTGATGAGAGGGCAAAAATACTCATTATTACAACTTATTATGCAAGGAAAAATCCGAGGAAAGCGAAATGTGAGAAGACGAAGAACATCCCGGCTTAAGAACTTAAGGGAATGGTTCGAATACTAGTGCTGAGCTATTTAGAGCGGCAGTAAACAGTAACCGCATTGCCATGATGATTTTCAACCTTTGACAGAAGATGGAACTTAAAGAAAAATAAAAAATGCAGGATCCTTTGTAAATGGTATCTTTAAAAGACCCCAATAAGGGTTATATCACCAAACAAAACGTTTTCGGATTAACAAGTAATCTATCATCAGTGGTAAGCCCTAAAATGATAAGTATAACTTAATTAATAAAAGACAATGTTGTAAAAGTTGGCTAAGGTTAAAAATTGACTGAGGTCATACTTACAATAGCATGCATGCGTGAGCCACCAAATAGTTATGGATAAAAACCCTTTAAAAGTTATAAGATCTTATGTGATACTACATATTAAAATAGGTGAATGTTGCAAATATTCCTGGATATTACCCAGGGCAACACAGGACTCTAAACCACGTGGATGTTATATGAGAGGGATGAACCTCACATATTGAAAATTGAGTGTCAATTGAACTGAAAGGTAAAGGAACTTCAGAAGTATGACAGAGATAGATTCTCAATGTGGCGTTTTGAACTGTTTTGTTACTTCAGCCAACGAATTTAAAGTTTATGTTGATGTTAAAAATAAAACATTATCAAATATCCATATATTTGTGTTAGAAATATTCGAACTTAAATGTAAAAAATTGTGAAGTATGTGATGATTAAATATATGAACATGACAAATGATAAATAGGTACTAGGAATTATACAGTCAGCAATACATTAGAATACAGATGCGTAAATAGACTTAGAATTATTAAAAAAGGACTTTTACGTAATAACGTCTAGGATATCAGAATTTTTTAATGTGTACATAAATGTACAATTCTTAATTATTAATTAATGTGTGAGTGTTTTGATGACTGATAATTTGATCTAATTTTTTGACTACAGGTGATATGACAAAATTGGTAAGTGATGGTATATTTCGTTTGGCTGAAGAAATTTTGTTGTTATGTGCGAATGAGAAAGAGACTAAAAAACACTTGATGAGACTGAAAACCCAAGAGACTCAACCCCAAACCGCCCGAAAATGAATGAATGGACTGTATTTGCAGCATGATTTTAATCCTAATATGTAGTATCATATAAGATCTTATAACTTTTAAAGGGTTTTACCCATAACTTTTTGGTGGCTCACGCATGCATGCTATTGTAAGTATGACAGTCAATTCTTAACCTTAGTTAACTTTTAAAACATTGTCTTTTATTAATTAGGTTATACTTACCATTTTAGGGCTTAACACTGATAATGGATTACTTGTTAATCCAAAAACGTTTTGTTTTGTGATGTAACCCTTATTGGGGTCTTTTAAATATACTTATTACAAAGGATCTTTTATTTTCTTTTTATTTATGGTATACAGCCAGCTACAGGAATTTTATTTTCCTCGTGGATTTTTGAAGAAGAAGAAGAATATAATTTAAATAAAAACTTCTATTACCCTTATATTTGTAGAGAAACCTATAAATTGTTTTATGCTTTTTATACTTTACGCATAGAATTTCTAGTTTTCCGAATTTGGCAGAAACGCAGAGGTCTCTCTGGAGTTACACACCCGCGAATTTTAACATGTCGAGAGAGTCCCGCAGGACTTTATATAAAACGACAATATTCAGATTACTTATCCACTGAGTTGAAAAAACATGAGACTAACGTATTTTTGGAAGAAGAATGCCATCCCGAAATTGAAACCACTCTTTTTCTTGTTCGATAAAACATTTTCTAATAAAATAGTGTCACGAAATGAAATGGTCTGTAGATAAAAGATATATGGGAACTACATACACTTTTTAATTTTACATAATATGAAATAATGTGAACAGTGCAAGAATTTTCCTTTTAAAGGAAAAGAATAGAAAAGACAAGAAAGCATAATATATGTTCACGGACAAAAATATTACATATGCATGTGGAATGAAATTTTTTGTACTGTTATCCTTAGTCCCCCCTGCATCATAGGAATAGGATTTTTCTTCCTAATGCGATATTTTAAAGTATCATATAAATGCTCTAATCGGATTTAAATCTGATCTGGGCTTTATGCTGTCTAGTATAATTTTTAAATTGAATTTCATCATTGTAATTATTCACTATGCCAGCGACATGAAGACATGCATTAACACCAATATGCCATATCCAATATGGCTTTCAAATGGCAAAACATGATCTAATGCCGGATTTATACTCAGCCATTACCACTGATAATGCCGCTGTCGGAAATATTGCCCGAAATACGATATCGACGCGAGTGAGGTGTTCACATCATTTCCTCGCCAATGTCCTCATAACTCATTACCTAACGACTCACAAGAATGGAATGTGACGACAGCATCGTCTTGCTCCCTGACTCATTTGCCGCTTTGCCAGCGGCAGGTGAGAGAGAGAGAGAGTAGTTGAATGTGAATACCCACTCGCGCTCGCGCTGCCAGCTCTTTGACTTCCATCTCGAAAACCGACTTTTGAAGGAGCACCGTGCAATGGCAGTAGCATGAGAAGCAGCAGCGCGAGTGAGCTATTTACACATTCACGCTGCCCACTTCCCTGTCCAACAGAACTGAGTATAAATGCGGTATTAAATGTTTTCAATGTACATATCAGTTGGCATTCGTCTAGTCAGCTCCACGTGTTCGATATGTCCTTTCAAATCAATACCGCTCCGTAGCACTATGCCGCCACCGCCAAAACTAACGCTCTTTATGAGGTTACAACTGACATATTGTTAGCCAACTCTTCTGTAGACTAAGTTTCGTAAATCTTGCTTCCATATGATGAACGCTATGCTAGATGCAAGAGTGTTAATTTTTGGTGGTGGCTGCATAGTGATATGGAGTGGTCTTTCTTGGAAAGGAGATACCGAACTTGTAGAGGTGATTGGTTAAATGACAGCTGACATCTACATTAAAAACATTTTAAAAGATCATGTCTTGCCATTTACCAGCCATATTGGATAGCAAATTCGTGTTATTGCACCATGACGCAAGTCTTTATGTCGGTAGAATAGTGAATACTTACCTTGATGAGATTCAATTTAAAAATTATATTGGCCACCATATAGCCCATATTAAATTTAAATCCGATTATACCATTTATATGATACATTAAATCATCGCAGTCGGAAAGAAATCCTATTTCTATGACACTGGGGGCAGCACAAAAATTGTACTTCACACGTTAATTCCAAAATATGCTAGGGACAAACGATTGTCAAACTCAAATAAGTAGTAAAGTGGACAGTGGAAAGGAGTGGAATCGCCTTTACACTGTGAGACTTCAGTCAATCGGAGAGGAGAAGGAAAAGCAAAGTTAGTGTACTAATCCATATATTATTGAAAACGTTTCGTTTTGTATTTACAAAACATCATCAGTCCATATCTGCAAAGAAGTTGCCGTTTGTAAGGATACCTTATAAGAATACCAAATGCAACTTAGCAACTCTAAGAAAAATGAATTGATGTAATATTTGAGAGAAAAAGTAAAAGATTTTTTAACTTACATGTGAAGTAATTGTACAAAGTTGTTAGAAGTAATAAATCTGAATAAGGGATAACAGATCCGATTAGTCAAAATCACATAATAAAGTGAAAACTTGAAAGCTTACGAAAGCACGAACTTAATTTTATATATGGTATGAACATAAGTGTGTGTGAGAAATAAAATTTCCAAAGTAGGTGAAACAAAACCATCTCGGTAAGTGAATTATGCTAATATGTAATAAATTATACATAATAGCAATTATTCATGTACATAATAGCTAATATACATAATTTTTTTATAAAACGTTAAAACACGTGTGTTTCATTTTTTGTTAGACCATTAAAAATCACAAAATTGACCCCGAGGTACATCACGAACACTGATAAAACTGTTTTACCTGTTTTAAAACATAATTAGTACTATTATTGTTAAGCTAGGTGGTCAAACCAGTAGATTTTTAAAATTAAAGCATTATTAATTTGTAGCAACACCCATCAGTCATGTCACCACAGATAGTTTAACTGGCAGAGCCGGAAGGCATATACCACGTGACAAGTTACAGATTGGTCTCGCATGTGACAAGACAGACGCGCCTCTTTGCAGATTCAGGAATGCATTCAGAAGATCACTTCTTTGGAGACATGGACTGAGGATGTTTTGTAACCACAAGACAAAACGTTTCCAATAATATATGGATTAGTAGAACAACTTTGCTTTTCTTACTCTTACTTTTCCTTTCCAATTGACTGAAATCTTCAAGTCTCACAGTGTCAAGGTGATTTCACTCCTTTCCACTGTCCATTGTAGTTTCTTCTTCTTCTTCTTCTAATGGCGCTACAACCCTTTGTGAGTCTTGGCCTGCTTTACAATGTTCTTTTATTCTGCCCTGTCCTATACTTTCCTTCGCCACTGCCTCATGTTCGTGGTTTTAAGATTCCCTTCTACGTCGTCTATCTATCTTTAAGGGGCCTTCTTGTTGTTGTATGTCCTTGGGGCTTATATCTCTGGATTACTTTCACAGCTCGATTATCTGGCAATACCTGCGCTCTGCATTAGTTCATTCAACACGTGGTTAATTTTAATTCTCCACGAACCATCGCTGCAATGTGTTGGTCCAAATATCTTCCTTAGTATTTTGCGCTCAAATATTCTGAGTTGATTTTCATCAGTGGTTGAAAGGGTCCACGTTTCACATCCATATGTGACCACTGGTCTAATCACTGTTTTGCAGATTTTCAGCTTAGACTCACGATTCAGTAACTTACTTTTCATTAAGTCTTTGTATGCATAAAAACACTTATTATCGCTAAGAACCCGTGCTTATATTTCTTGACTGGTGTTGTTGTTGTCATTTATTATTGAGCCTAGGTAGGGAAAATTGAAGGCATATTCGTAGGTATGGTTGTCTACCTTCAGATTCTCATGTTGGTTCGACTTTGTGCACTCCATATATTTTGTTTTGCTGTCATTTATATATAGACCAAACGTAGCAGCTTCTCGTTTCAGCTCTATAGCTTTTTCGCTTACTACCCTTTTGTTGAGGCTTATTATGGCAACATCATCTACATATGCGCACATTTACATAGATCTTGTATTAATACAGCTCATATTAAATTTTCTAACAACCGCTTCTAAAGTTAGATTAAAAATGTTTTTGATGATCGCCTTGCTTATAGTCGAGGAAATGAAGCATTTTGGCTCGCAATTTTTTCGTCCAGCATGGATTTACTTGAAATTTTCACAGAAGGTAGGGAATAGCCCAAGAATCATGTTCTATATCATGCCGCTGTACGCTAAAACCTTGGGGTTGGTTGCTACCCCATCTCGGATGTAAGAATTTTTTATTACACTTTAACCATGTAAATCGATGTAAAAACTAATTCTAAGAAAAAAATGTTTTTTACATTTTCTTCGTAAAACTAATATTTTTCGAGTTATTCGCGCTTGAAAGTAACAGTTTTTCGTCGAAAAAATCGACTTTTTTAGAGAGTTTTTTGAGAATACCTCGAAAAATATGCATTTAATCAAAAAAACTATAGATATCAAAATTATACCTTTTAGTAACACAAACTAAATTATTTTTCTATAATATCTTTAAGACCAATACAAACCGAGATACGGCATGTTAAAAGTTAGCTTTTTTCGTCAAATGCATAATTTGAAATATTCAAAGCGAAATAACGGGAAAACTTTGCATTTTTAAAAGAAAACTTAAATTATCATTTTTCAAGTATACAATTAGATCTCTCAAAAAAATAATAAAAATTTCTACCATGCAAATAAAGCGACTTATGATCAAAAAAATATCGGTACCTGCTTTTCTCTACGAAAAATTCGGTGAAAATAACCCCCTAGCTACCCTCCTAATTAAAAACTGGTCTTCACCTTTCTGTAATTCCTTGTATGTTTGTATTATCAATACACCCAAGAAGATTGACCTATTTTAAATGCCTAATTTTAGAAAAATTGGAGTTTAAAGAAAAATTTATTTTTTGTAATTTCGTATTTTTCACCATTTAATTCAAAATATCTCCAAAAATCCTGGAGACACGAAAAAAATGATACACTACTAAATTAAAGACTTTTTAATGACTAAAATTATATTGTGCATATATTTCATTACAGGTAACACAGTAAGCGAGATATAGCTGTTTAAACCTCTATTTACGAGCAAACACCGCCTTATTCGAACCTTTTAAACCCGCTCCAATTAAAAAGTAAGGGATCTAACGGAATTTAATTTACACAGTCTTATAGTTCTTCAAAAATCCTACAAAATCCTACCCAAGGGTAGTTTACACCCCTAAAAATAACCGACGCCCTTGAGCATGTTATAGAATATGAAGTACAGGGTGAGATGATCCTAGTCCAAAATTTTTATGTAAATCGATGCAAGCCGAAATTTTTCTTTTAGGATAAGTGATTTTTTATATATAGCTCCAAGAAGGGTGGTTTTAAGGGTTGGAATATTATGATGGTATATCTTAAAGCATAAAACACTTATTATATAACTAATTAGAAACAAATGTTGACAATATTAAACTTTAAAATGTTATTTTATAATTTTTTACAATTAGGGGTAGTTTTCACCCTTAAAAAACGAAAAGCGTACAACGGCTCAATATAGAAAATGAACTAGAGGATGAAATGTGCCTAATCCCAAATTTTTGTACAAATCGATGCTGGACGAAAAAATTGCGAGGTTTTGCCATTTTTTCAGCTTCATTTCCTCGACTATTAACTCCATTTTCTACTTTAGTACTTCAATCAATATTTTTACAAGAATTAATATTAAAATTAAATTCACCAGTGTTCCGGGTTGAACCACGTCCATATTGGCCGAGCTTTCGACATCCTTTCTGACGTCATCTTCAGGGCTTCCGGGATCTTAGTCCCCCGAGCCCCCAGATATTGATACACTGTTCACTGCACAGTATTGCATTGTCCAGTTCTCAGTACAATGAACTCTTTTAGCTCATTTTAAAAATATTGGTTTATTACCAGATCATCGGCAAAAGATATTGTTTTTCAAAAATGAATAACCATTTTCAATTTCGTTGCAACGCGAAACTACAGCCGCATCATTATTCCAGTTCAATCAGAGAGTGCAGCAAGCACCTCTACCGGTTTCGAAACTTATTAGTCTCTCATCAGGACGCACATATGCTGCTTTCTCTGATCCAGCTAGAACAAACCCCGGCGTGAAGTCACGGATTGCAACGAACGAAATGGCAGGGATGCCCTAGTGGCCATTGCTAGCAAAAACCTAAATTTTCAACCTTCTTCTTCTTTAAGTGCCATCTCCGCGGCGGAGGTCGGCAATCAACATAGCTATTCGTATTTTAGAGATGGCTGCTCTGAAAAGTTCATTTGATGTACATCCGTACCACTCTCTCAGGTTGCGCAGCCACGATATTCTGCGTCGTCCTATGCTTCCCTTTCCTTGAATCTTTCCCTGCATAATCAATTGGAGCAAGCTGTATCTCTCTCCACGTGTAATATGTCCGAGATATTCCAATTTTCTTGTTTTGATGGTATTTAGGATTTCCATTTCTTTATTCATCCTTCTCAGAACCTCTTTGTTTGTAACGTGTTCTGTCCACGATATTTTCAGAATTCTTCTGTACACCCACAGCTCGAATGATTCTAGTTTTTTCATTGATGCAGCATTCAAGGTCCAAGCTTCCATTCCATAAAACAGAGTCGAGAAAACGTAGCACCTAGCCAACCTAACTCTTAGCTCCAACTTCAAATCTCTTGTGCAGAGCACTTTCCTCATTTTGTTAAAATTTGCTCTAGCCTTTTCTATCCTGATTTTGATTTCCTGTAAGTAATCTCCTGTGGAGTTGATCATTGTTCCAAGGTATGCATATTGATCGACTCGTTCGATATTGGATCCGTTGATGACGAGATTTTCGTTATTTCTTTGAGTTTTCGATATTCTCATAAACTTTGTCTTCTTGACATTCATTGTTAGCCCGTATTCTTCTCCAATCTCTGCTATTCGGGTCACCAGCCTCTGAAGATCCCCAATATTTTCAGCTAAGATGACAGTGTCATCCGCATATTTAATGTTGTTAATGGGAACTCCATTTACCTTTATTCCAGCTGTTTCACCATCCAGAGCTTTTTTCAAGATCTCTTCCGAGTAGGCATTAAAAAGAACCGGCGACAACAGGCATCCCTGTCTCACTCCACGTCTGATTTCAATTTCGTCCGACAGCTGATCGTTAACACGTACTTTTGCTCGTTACTCATAGTACAAATTCGATATAATCCTGAGGTCATTGTAGTCCAGCTTCCTTGATTCCAGAAGATGCATTAATTGTTCATGTCGTACTTTGTCGAATGCTTTATTATAGTCAATAAAACACGCATATATACCTTGATTGACGTCCAGGCACCTTTGTATAAGTATGTTAAGTGAAGAAAGAGCTTCACGAGTTCCCAGGCCTTAGCGAAACCCAAATTGCGTATCATTAATGTCTATGTCTAGTTTATGATATATTCGGTTATGGATGACTTTCAGTAGCAACTTTAGCACATGGGACATCAAACTAATGGTGCGGTAGTCGCCGCATTCTCGTGCGTTTTTCTTTTTAGGGAGGCAAATAAAGATCGACGTCAACCATTCTTTGGGTAATGTGCCTGAGCTATAAATTTTGTTCAAGAGTACCACTAAAATATCAATATGCTGCTCATCTATAATTTTTAAAAGGTCGATAGGAAGCATGTCAGGTCCTGGGCTTTTTCTGTTCTTCATTGTTTTTAACGCATGTATTATTTCTTCCGTTGTAATATATGGACCTATTTCTCCTGAAGTAAGTTCTATGTGTTCCAGGTACCCTCTTTCATCATCGAACAGTTCAGCGATGTATTCTGCCCAACGTTCTACTTTGTCATCGGTCTCTGTTATAGCGACCCCGTGTCTATCCAGAAGTGCACCAGTTAGATTTTGCTTTCTTCGTCCAGCCATTTCTTTGACTTTCTTATGTAGGTTAAATAGATCGTATCTTTTTTGGAGATCCTCGATCTCTTTGCATTTCTCTTCAAAGTGTTTTTCTTTTGCCTGCTTTATCATCTTCCTTATCTCGTGGTTAATCTCCCTGTATTTATTGTCATTTTTGTTCTTATATTGTCTCCGTTGTTCCATCATACTCAGTATCTCGTCATTCATCCATTCCTCTTTTCTCCTTGTGGAAGTCTTTAGTATATCTTTACAAGGTTCTAGTATGCAATGTTTTAGTTGCTCCCAGTGCTCGTCAATGTCATTGGTATCTATGTTCAGATCTCTACAGTTCTTATGCAGTTCGTGTTGAAGACATTCTTTTACGTTGGGTTCTTTAACCTTGCTTATGTCTATTGTAGCTGTTCTCTGATTTCTTTTAACATTTTTAAGTGTGAGTTTAATTTTGGCGATAAGTGGGTTGTGGTCTGAGGCCACTTCTGCTCCGGGATATGCTTTTACGGCTTTAACAGCATTACGGTATCTCTCGTTTATCATAATGTAGTCTATCTGGTTCCTAACTACTTTCTCCGATAAATCTGCGGGCGATCGCCATGTATACAGTCGTCTGTTGGGTAGTTTTCAATCACTTGGCAATACCCACATTGGGTAGTTTTCATTAATTTTCAATCTAATAGCTCATAAAACAACATCCAAAAATGTTACTCTACATCCTACCAGATTGAAAACAATGGGAACCTTCTCTGGTAACATCTACGAGGCTTCTACAATTTGCAAGCCATTCAAAATGGTTATTCATTTTTTATTTACATGTTTACTCTGATTGGAGTACGAAGGGAACCATTCTCGTTGGAACTTTACCGCGCTGAGCAGATGGGACGTGAATTATAAATTGTAAGATTCCCTCATCTTCCTTAGTCTCAGCATCCATTATGGCTTGCAAATTGTAGAAGCCTCGGAGGTGTTACCAGAGAAGGTTCCCATTGTTTTCAATCTGGTAGGATGTAGAGTAACATTTTTGGATGTTGTTTTATATGCTATTAGATTGAAAACTTAGTTTATTGATATTGTTTTATTTATGTATCTTGATTTATTTTTATTTCTGATCGCATCTTTGATTCCACTCTCTTATTCATTGTATTATTCACTATCTTATTCGTAAATTTTTGGTTGTTGTATGAATTTAGGAAAACTAAATACTTAGATAAACAATTATTTTTTCACTTATATAAAAAACTGTGAATTATTTATTTAAAAACTTATTTGAAAACTTGTTAAAGACTATGTTGTAGAGATACTTTTATCAAAATCAGGTTAAAATAAGTAATATGAACAAAACCGTTTTAAATTCACCTGATTGAGAGCTCCAATAACTATTCTGGTTCATATCATCTGTTTGTCGTCTATGAAACAAGAATTGTGTTATAAAATAGTCTTTCATAAAATAGAGTAGTCTCGAACAAAATGAAATGAGCGTAGGAAATTGGTACAGGTTTAGAGATCTTGTTTGACTTTTATATACCGGGTGTCCACTTATATTTTCCCCCATTTTAACTGCCTATAACTTCTAAACGGCTCAGGATAGAAATATGCGGTATTCGCTGAAATGTTTTATTTTAGTAAAAGTTTTGTGTGAATGGATTGAGTTTTTATGTCGTATTATAGTAAATTCAATATAATACGGATTGTCAATATAGATTATCATTATGTTTATTATCATATAGATTATATATAGATTATTATATATAGATTATCATTATTGTTTGACTTTTATATACCGGGTGTCCACTTATATTTTCCCCCATTTTAACTGCCTATAACTTCTAAACGGCTCAGGATAGAAATATGCGGTATTCGCTGAAATGTTTTATTTTAGTAAAAGTTTTGTGTGAATGGATTGAGCTTTTATGTCGTATTATAGTAAACTCAATATAATACGGATTGTCAATATAGATTATCATTATTTATGCGGTTTCAAAATACTGACTGGACAAAAAAAAACTAATACCAAGCGAGTTGATAACCACCAAATTTGAGATTCTTTTTAAAAAATAATTTTAATTTCAACTAAAAATATTCAAAATTATCAAACTTAACAAAAAAAAGTCTGACTTTCAGTAAGGGTCTTAATATAAAGATGATTAGATATGAATCAAAACTTTCATTTTTGCTAAACAGACTTCGCTAGTCTAAAGCATTCGATAAGCTTCGTTATAAAACGCTAATTTAAATACTAATTTTATTATAATTAATTAATATAATATTAATTTTACACCAACTGGCGAGGGTTTCGAAGTAGTAGATAGATTTGTATACTTGAGCTCACTGATAAAAAAAATTGCGATAGCTCCTCAGAAATCAAACGCAGATTAGCAATGGTCTGAACCGCAACACATACACAGCTGGAACATGGACCCTCAAAATAGGTAGAAGTAAGATCGAAATGGAAACGAGGCCAATAAAAATCCACCAAGGAATAAGACAGGGAGACACCATATCTCCAAAACTATTTACTGCCGCAGTTGAAGACATCTTTAAATCACTAAATTGGGAAACAAAGGGGCTCTCGATAAAAGTAAAGTATTTAAACCACCCAAGATGTGCAGCCGACTTAATAGTCGACAGCTGGAAACAACTGAAGACGATGAGCGATGAGCTTAAAACAGAATCCTTAAAAAAAGAACTGAAAATGAATTTGAGCAAATCTAAACTAATGTCGAACAAAGATGATAAGCCGACGATAACTATCCAAAGAACAAAAGTGGAACATGTAGATGAATATATATATCTTGATCAGAAATCAGGGTAAACCAAGAAAACCAAACTACCGAAATAAGCAGTCGAGTAAGAATGGGATGGGCCGCATTCGAAAAACTCTCATACATACTGAAAGACAAAAAGATACCACAAAACCTTCGAACCAAAGTGTTCGATTCTTGTATCCTTCCCGTTCTCCCTTACGGAGCTCAAACCTGGACATTCACAAAAATGAACATGGACAAGATTCGAAAACTCATCGAGTCATGGGAAGACAGATGCTTGGTATTTCACTCATAGATCATCAACCAAATGCAGCAACCCGGAACAAAACAAAAGTAAGGAAAAACCCACGAGGAAATAGCTATTTGTATAACAAGGGAGGAAAGTGCTACTTCCTCTCCCGAGAATGAAGTTTCAATCATTCAAGGGTTGAAAAGGCAGTTTACTCCCATGTTATCCATATGGTTTTTCCACCTTCCTTAAATAACAAGTCATTTATTCATTTTTACTTAATTTATTTATGTAACTAACCAACAAAATTTATTAGAACTAAAACTAACAGGTAGGTACAATATAACTGTGATTTGTCAAATATAAGTCAAATTATTAATGTAAACATTACTAAATCAAATGCTGACCAAATCAATCATGCTGACCAACAGAGCCTTCCAGGTTATAATGGGAAAGGAGACGAGTAGACAGATGAAACTTAACAATGGTCTTCCACAGGGTTCTGTCCTTGCCCCTTTACTTTTCAGCCTCTATATTGTTGACATGCCTGAAACCGAATCTCGGAAGTTTGGATATGCTGACGACTGGACCCTTGCAACAAGCCACCAATCTTTAGAAACTACAGAAATCACTCTCACGAATAACTTATCCATCCTCAGCGAATACCTTAAGAAATGGAGACTACAGCCAAGTACTACAAAAACTGAAGTAACAGCTTTTCATCTAAACAACAAGTTAGCAAACAGAGAATTGCGAGTGTATTTTAATAACAAGCTGTTAAAACACAATAAATACCCGAAATACCTTGGGGTTACTCTAGACAGAACGCTCACATTCAGAGAACACCTGACGGAAACAGCAGCAAAATTGAAAACACGCAACAATATAATACAGAAACTCTGCGGCACTACATGGGGGTCCACAGCATCAACATTAAGATCCTCTGCTCTTGGCCTGATATATCCGGTGGCAGAATACTGTGCTCCAGTGTGGCTAAATAGCAGGCATACCCACCTGGTCGACACCCAACTAAACCGTACTATGCGTATGATAACAGGCACAATTAAGCCCACCCCTACAATATGGCTACCTACCCTTAGTAATATAGCACCACCCAACCTACGCCGCGAACATGCATTGGTTAAAGAATATAACAAAATAATGGACAGTCGCCAGCTTCTAGTCCACAACGACATCCCCGATATTCTTGGAAACCGTCTCCGATCCAGGTTACCCCCTCTACAATCTGCTCAAGCGCTGCAGCAATCCAACTTTGACTTAAATACCCGATGGAGAGAAGATTGGGAAAGTAGGACAGATCCGCATTACCATAGTCTACCGGACATCATAGGGAAACCTGGCGAATTTGAACGTCCCCGTAAGATTTGGGCAGCCCTTAATCGAATTCGAACAAACTGTGGAAGATGCGCCGACTCCCTCCACAGATGGGGTAAACTCCCCTCGCCTTCTTGTGACTGCGGCGCTGCAAGACAGACGATCAGTCACATTGTTTAGGACTGCCCACGCAGAGCATACACAGGCGACCCTATAGACTTTGTAATGGCAACCGAAAGGTCAATCGAATATATAAAAAAATTGGACATCTGTTTGTGATGCATTGTATAATGCATAAATCTAAATATATTCTGTGATATACTTAAGCCATACGCTAAATAAATATTAAATCAAAATAACAATTACTGTATTTTACCATTCTGCAAAATACGGGGTGTTTTATAAATAAACGTTAAAATGTATAGATACTTACGTAATATAAAATAGATATTGTACAGGGCGTCAATAAGTTATATTTCATGAATGAAATACCATGACGTCACTTTTGCTTTTCCTCCCTAGGGAGAGAGAGTACATCTTTGCTCCCAACAATCAGGTCTGGAAAAGTATACTTTGGGTAGCGGTAGGTGGAAAATAAAATTCCTGTAGCCGGCTGCATACCATAAATCACAAAAAATACTGGATCCTTTGTAAAAGGTTTATTTAGAAGACCCCAATAAGGGTTACACCATATAAACAAAACGTTTTCGGATTAACAAATAATCCATCATCAGTGTTTAAAGCCCTAAAATAATAAGTATAATCTAATTAATAAAAGACATTGTTGTAAACATTCACTAAGGTTAAGAATTGACAGAGTATGGGTAAGAACCCTTTAAATGTTGCAAGATCTTAAATGATACTACATATTATAAATAAAATTGATGGATGTTGCAAATATGCCTGGATATTACCCAGGGCAACAAAGGACTCTAACCCACGTGGATGTAATATGAAAGGAATGAACCTCACATATTGAGAGCTGAGTGTCAACTAAAGGTGAAGGAACTTTAGAAGTATGTCAGAGACCAATTGTCAATGCGACGTTATATACTGTTTTGTTACTTCAGCCAACAAATTTAAAGTTTATGTTGATGTTGAAAATAAAACATTATCGAATATCCAAATATTGGTGTTAAAAATGTTCGAACCTAAATGTAAAAAATTGTGAAATATGCAATGATTAAATATATGAACATGACAAAATGATAAATAGGTACTAGGAGTCATGCAGTCAACAATACGTTAGAAAAATTAAAATGTAAAAATAGACTTAGAATTATTAAAAAGGCCTTTTACAAAATTGGAGAGTGATGGTATATTTCGTTTGGCTCAAGAAATTTTGTAGGTATGTGTGAATTCGAATGAGACTTAAAAGTAGGGACGCCGTGGAACAAGCAGCTAAATTAAAATGGAAATGGGTTGGACACAACGAACATCTCGAAAATGATAGATGAAACAAAGAAGTTGGAAATTGGCGACCGTACGAAGCGAAGAGACCAAGAGGAAGACCTCAAATGCGCTGGAGCGACGACATCAAAAGAGTCGCAGGACAAATATGGAAACGCCTCACACACCACAGGGCAGGGGCGGCCCGTCGGAGTAGGCAAGGTAGGCGCCGCCTACCCTCTTCAAATGTAGTACAATAATATAAATTATTAATATAAATTACTTATTTCAAAATTGTAATTTATAAATTTTGACACAATATCTACAATAAAATAGCAAAAATTATCCAAATTATTTTTAAAAATATCCAAAAAATTTTCTCCGTAGTTATAATTATTGTACGCTCCTTGTAGTATCAGTAGTACTGTATAGATTCTATATTCTCCTTGGTCAGGCACTCGGGAACGTAGCCTGAAATAGAACGACGCCAACACCGAATTGACGTGCGATCTCTCTCTGTTTACGCGAGGAGGCCTGCTGCAGGTCTGCTCGTAGCGACCGTATTCTACGATTTTGAACGGGCGGATAGGCACAGAGTCTTATAGCCGGACCTACAAAATTATCAGTTGCTTCTCTTGTGTCTTGTGAAACTGTTTTAAAATAATTGTTTTTTGATTTTGGCTGTTATTAGTAGGTTAAGTATTGAATAAAACTAGGTAGGACAATTTAAATTTGTTTATGAAAACTGAATAATGTGTTATTAGATTATATAGATAATTAAAAATTTAAAGCGAGGTTAATTGTTAACTTATCAATTTATTCGAATAGTAAATTATTATTTGATACATAAATAAAATAAGTAATATTTGACGTTGTTGAAACGTAGGTGTGTTAGTTTTATTGGTGGAAAAACTTTAGTAATCGAATATGAATATTTTAAACGATGTAATATGCAGTTTGATCGAGACGCCTTTTTCAAGGCGCCAAAATCAAGAAAGATTAGTAATTATTTCAATGGGCCGGCCTTTACAAAATTTAACAATTTTATCCACAGATAAGACAAAAGACAATCAACCATTTTCGAGATCGTTTAAAACAATATGGTATGAAAATCATAAATGGCTAAGCGGAAGTTATTTTAAAAATTCACTTTTCTGTTGGCCTTGTCTGTTGCTCTCAAATTTGAAGCAAAATGTTTGGGTGAGTCAGGGATATTCAGATTTGAAAAATTTATCAGCTAGTGTAAAAAAACATGAATCTTCGAAAGAACATTTAAACAACTGCTTAGATTTAAAACGGTTAGAAAAAAATAAACAAACTACTGACAGTGCTTTCGCTGGACGTATTTCTCTATCTAATAAGATATATAATGAAGAAGTTGAAAAAGATTGAAGAAGTTGAAGAAATTGATGTTACAATTCTTTTAGCAAAACAAGAACTTACATTTCGCGGTCGTGATGAGAGCCATAATTCTTCAAACATGGGTAATTTTAAAGAAATTTTTAATGTAGTAGTTAAACGCCATCAGGAAATCCAGGATCATGTTAAAAAATAGAAGGGGTGTTCACGGGTTTGTTAAAAACAATACAAAATTATTTAATAGAGTGTCTTGCCGATTACGTAAAAAATGAAATTTCAACAGAAATTAATGAAAGTCAATTTTTTCTATACTAGCTGACGATACTACTGATATAACCGAAAAATCACAGTGTACTTTAACAATCCGTTTTGTTAACAAAGTTGGTCAGGTAACACAAAGATTTTTAGGGTTTTTTGATGTTAGCGATAATAGATCTGCAGACGCTCTATATAGTTTAATTTCAAACGTGCTTGAGCCATATGATTACAAAAATAAATTAATTGCTCAATTTTACGATGGTGCAAGTGTAATGGATGGTGTAATGGTTAAACGGATTACAATCAAAAATTAAAGTAGATGCTCCAAAAGCCATTTTTACACATTGTTGCGCTCATAGATTACATTTAGTATTGCAAGACGGCTCAAAATGTATTACAAACTGTAGGATATTTTTTGTCGCCTACCCGAAGTATATGTGTAGCCTACCCGCATACTGAGGTCACGAGCCGCCACTGCCACAGGGATGAATGGCGAGAAATGGGAGACAACTTTATTCAACAATTCGAATAGAACAAAGGCTAAAAAAGATCGAAATCTTCGAGATGTGGGTATATATAAGAATTTTGCGCTATTCCTTGACAGAACACAGAACCAATCTGTAATTATGAATTAGCTTACTATAAAAATAGGCTATTTAAAAAACTAAACCGAGCATACCTAAAGCCGAGCGAATGAAAACTCTGGTGGGAAAATACCTACATGAAGCCGAATATCTATGAAGACATAGAGGCCGCAGCCGCAGCCGCAGTCGATGAAGACATTAAGCTAATAATATTCAGAAAACCACCATTTAGGAGTCACCAGTCCCATATGTGGGCTCAAGGTATGAAGCCTAGGAGGAAGTTGAGTGATCAAACGCTGAGAATTGTATTAGTTGAAATGGAATGATGTACCTACTACCCAGGAAACATTGGAAACGATCATTAATATGGAACCAGAATCATGATAAGCAAAACCATCGACAAATCAATTAAAAATTTTGTTGCCTTATCCAGAACGAATTATATTGATCTTAATTTAAACAGCAAGGAAAGGATAGGTTGCATGACCTACAGTATATTGATAGATATCCGTTCTATTGAATCTGAGAGAGCTTCTTTAAAGAGAGTGCACCGCTTCACTGTGCAGACTCTGAAGTGGGGATAGCACGCAACCCTGTAACCTTTTTTGTGTTGGATTATTAAAGCTTAAGAATATTTCAATAAAGCTACGACTTCGGCTATACCTGACGAATAGTTTAAAAGAAACCAACATACAATAGATATAACTGGAAATACTGATTGCTGAGGCCAGAGAGAAAAATAAAAAAGAGGAAGAAAAAATTAACCGTCCTAAATATTTTACTATTCACTTGAAACAATTTTGCCACATTTATTCACGTAAAAATACAAAACAAAACAAAACCGGGAGTCCGGTCCTGATAGCAAGCAAATCTTACAGCTTTATATCGGTCCTGACAAATTTATAAATTCAAGTAGTTAAAAGTTGAAATATAATTTAATTTTTACATTGTTTGCAAGATAAAGTTTAAATGTGACAGTGTGTTAAAAAACCAACGATTCTGTGAGTACAAAATTGCATTATTTATATCCAACCATAAAATCAGAAGTTAAAAGGCAATATTTTATCGATTTCAATCCAAATTATCGATTATCGACAACAACTTTTTGCTGATTCAAGTAATTAGGCTGCCGTCTAATTTTGTTAAGAGGCCAGGTCCGGCTTCAGATCCGCTGTTCCAATGCATGTAAATTTTCAACGGGACGATGGCTGAACCGGAATTAGCTACTACTTCACGAAATACACCGACTACGTCACATATCTCTTACTCTCATGCATTAAACAGTTTTAAACATCCTTCAAAAGACCAAGGTATCATACTTTCAACCATACAAGGAATACAAGTTTTCGAATATGTAAAAGCTGTTGGATCAATAGTACAGCCCTAAAACGTTATTTGGGCATCCAGAATCGCAAACAACCGCATCTGCATCTACTTCTCGTCTAAATATATAGTTGACCAATTTCTTAGCTCCCACAAACATGTAATTATTGACGGCAACCAAATTGAAGTAAGAAGATTAATAACTCCTGCCCAGAGATTAATCATATCAAGTGTATGTCCTACTATACCTAATAGCATAATTGAAGACCATCTAAAAACTATGGGTATAAAATCCGTCTCCAACATGACGTTTCTACGAGTAGGCATGCAAGACCCGGAATACAGCCACGTGCTTAGCTTTAGAAGGCAAATCTTCATAAGTCCTTTAGAAAATGCATCGATTCCTGACTCATTCCTAATTTCATTCGACAATACATCATATAGAATATACATTTCCATAGACGGTTTAAACTGTTCCAGATGCAAGACGGTCGGACATCAAGATTCTGACTGTCCTTCTTTATCATCATTAAGTA
Source organism: Diabrotica virgifera virgifera (assembly GCF_917563875.1). Taxonomy (NCBI): domain Eukaryota; kingdom Metazoa; phylum Arthropoda; class Insecta; order Coleoptera; family Chrysomelidae; genus Diabrotica; species Diabrotica virgifera. The sequence continues at coordinate 125,514,333 of NC_065452.1, forward strand.
GTCCAATTAATCAAACGGAAACTGACCATCAAGTGAACGTACTCAACTCTACCAATAAAGAATATAGCCAGCCAGAAGAACAACCACGGAAAGAACACGAAGAAGGTACCCAGACATTAAAGGAACCGAAACTTAACATCACAAAAAATCACGAATTAACATCAGCCACAAACGACCAAACCACTTCCTTACAAACAAACAAAGAACTACAGATTTCGTCACAACCACAAATATCCCAAGATTCAGTAATTGAAAGCGATAGAAAAATCTCTGAAGCTATTCATGTTACTAAAAGACAAATTTCCACTTCTCCCGAAATCCTTGAAAATGACCTACCTCCTCCCACTACTGAAAAACAAAAAAATAAAAAGCCTAAAACTCAAGATTCTATTCCGGATATTCTCAATGAAATTAAAGAAAAAATTGAAAATAGAATCCTTTCCTTCACACTTTCTTTTCATGAAATATGTGATTTTCTGTCAAATTCCCTTCACTCAAAACATCCTGAACTTATTGCTAAAAATTATTCAAATGAAAGCGATGAAATCAAAGAAATTCTAAACTTTATATATTCTCAAACACAAAATAAAAGTTTAAAAAACAATATTACCAGATTGAAGAAGAAACTACTTCTAAGCAGTCTTTCTTCTACTGACGAAACTGACTACGAATCAAGTTCTCAAGTAAATAGTTAAAATGGCCAATAATACATTCATATTACAGTGGAACCTCAATGGTTATTTTACCCATATAGAATCCATCAAGCTTCTTATAAACGATTATCTTCCTTTAGTCATATGCATAGAAGAAACCCATTTCAAACATCAAAATGTAACATTAAAAAATTATGTTCCTTTTCTAAGAAACCGAGTTACAGATCATTCAAGCGGCGGAACAGCAATTTTCGTAAGGGATGACATAGAGTCAACCGAAATACAACTGCAAACAAACCTGGAAATAGTTGCAGTGTCAGTCACCCACAAAATGAAAATCAATATTTGCAACGTATACTTACCTCATCCTTCTGATTTAGATATAACTGAACTAAGCAATGTTTTAAACCAAATTCCACACCCAAAAATAATATTAGGCGATTTTAACTGTCACAACAGTACCTGGGGAAGTAACAAAACCGACAAATGTGGTAATCTCTTAAACAATCTCATCGACAATTTAAATTTAGTGTTACTGAACACTGGCAAATCTACTAGGTTCAATTCATACAATGGTACATTTTCAGCTATAGATCTCTCTTTATGCAGTCCGTCGCTAGCTACTTTATTATACTGGGACACATTGGGATATTTATATGATAGTGATCATTTCCCTATCACAATAAACATAGATACTAATGATATATTGACTTTTCCAATTCACCAAACATGGAAAATAAAGTCAGCTGACTGGGATTTGTATCGAACACTTATAGAAGGACAAACAAACAACTTTAATTTAACCAATACCGCAAACGAAAATCTGGAACTATTTAATAATATTATTATTTCTGCAGCAACAATCGCAGTGGGAAAAACAAAATCTAGTAAAAGGCAGCCAGTTCCTTGGTGGAATAACGAAATTGCGCAAGCACTTACTTTGTCTAAACACGCTTTCAACGTTTATAAGAAACATAAAACTATCGATAACCTTATAATTTTTAAAAATCTCAGAGCAAAAAGCAGACAATTGATCAAGAAAGGAAAACGAGACAGTTGGAAAAAGTATGTGGCTTCAATAAATCCTTCCACTCCCATAGGCGACATATGGAACAAAGTACGCAGAATAAAAGGAACAAAATACTTCCGAGGCATAGATACGCTATCATACAATAACCAAATGCATTCAAACAAGGTAGCTATTCCAGAAATACTAGCAGATATATATGAACTTAATTCTAGTGATTCCAACTATAGCATATCTTTTTTAGAATATAAAAATCTAATGGAATCGTCAAATATACAAATCACCGAGAGCGACAATCCAATAAACAAACCCATAAATAAGTCTTCAAGAATTAGAATTTTGTTTAAGCGCAAAAAATTCGACGCCAGGACCTGATGATATCCACCCTCTTTTCTTACGAAATCTTCCTCTAAATGCAAAACTAATATTAGTTGATATTTTTAATAATATTTTCATTCAGCACGACTTTCCTGATCTATGGTCGCAAGCAACTATAATTCCAATCCTTAAATATAATAAACCAAAAGACGATCCAAATTCCTATCGTCCAATCTCACTTACTTGCTGTACCTGCAAACTTTTAGAAAAAATCCTTAATTATCGTCTTAAATGGTATCTCGAAAACAATAACCTAATAAGTATCAGACAAAGTGGATTTCGTACGGGTAGATCCACAACAGACAATCTAATAACCCTTGAATCAGCTGTACATGAATCTTTTCTGCACAATCAAAAACTTATTGCCGTATTTTTTGACATAAGAAAAGCTTTTGACACAACATGGAGACATCTTATACTAAAAACACTTCAAGAATGGAATGTCCAAGGGCATATGTTGTCGTTTATTAAAAATTTTCTAGAAACACGAACTTTTCGAGTTAGAGCCAATGGATTCACATCTTCCAGACGAGTACTGCAAAATGGCACTCCACAAGGATCTACTCTAAGTCCTACACTCTTTCTGATTGCAATAAATAGTATTATACATCAAATAAAGCTGCCTGTATTTACTAGCCTATATGCAGACGACTTAGTCATTTATCTAAAAACAAATAATGTAACTCTGGGATCACATATATTGCAAACGGCCTTACATACAATTGAAAACTGGTCGCAAAACACGGGTTTTATATTTTCTGGCGAAAAGACACGTTATTTAATTTTTAGCAAAAGGAAAGACTATCCTAATATTCAATTAACACTTAACGGAGTTATGCTGAAGCAGTCAGAAGAAATAAATTTCTTAGGACTTTCTTTTGAACGTGACTTAAAATGGAAAAACCACGTAACGAATCTGCAACGTTCTTGCCAATCCAGAATTAACCTACTAAAAATGCTGTCAAATACCTCTTGGGGGGCTGATACAACAACTTTACTTAATCTATATAGATCATTAATAAGAAGTAAATTAGACTACGGCTGTTTATGCTACGATACTGCTAACAAAACATCTTTAAAAAAACTTGACTACATTCAAAATACGTGCTTGAGATTGGTTTTAGGTGCCACAAGAACTAGTCCAGTAAGTAGTTTACAAGTTCTGGCTAATGAACTCCCTTTAAGCCAACGAAGGCAACTTCTATCACTGAATTACGTTGCCAGAATTTCAGCAAACAAAAGCAACGTAACCTACTCAACAATATTCTACAGAACAAATATATCTTCTGATCATTACGAAAACACTGCAAGAAATATGCTACCATTTCCTGAGCGAACAAAACTTATTGGTTTTAATTTAGAACAGTTCAGTCTCACTATACCCATTCATGTAAATTTTCCTCCCTGGATGATCAAACCTCCAAAAATAGATATGTCTCTAAAAGATCTCCCTAAACATTCCACACATCCTTTCCTTATCCAGCAAGCTTTTAAAAATTTAATTTCCAAATACCCAACAACTCATCGAATCTTCACTGATGCTTCCAAATGTGATGAAGGACATGCTGCAGCTTATATCTGCGGAAACATCAAGTCTACCGTACGAATCCCAACAAATTGTTGTATATATACCGGAGAACTTACAGCAATTCACCAGGCAATGAAAAAATGTGGTTCTATCCATGAAAGCAAATTTGTGATTATCACCGATTCAATGAGCGCATTACTTGGGATAAAACAGCTATATACAACTCACGCTATTCTTCTCAAAATCAAAGAAGAATTATCTTATCTACAGAATCAACAGAAAGATATTTTCTTCATCTGGGTACCTTCCCATATGGGAATAATTGGCAACGAGGAAGTGGACTCTCTAGCAAGCAATGCAACTACCGACCAAAGTATTTCTATCACAGATCAAATACCTTGGACTGATCACAAAGTAAATATCAAAGGTCATGTCCACAGAACGTGGCAAACTACTTGGGATCAGACTAACAACAAACTAAAAGAATGCCTAAGTCAAGTAGGAACTAAACTCATGTTACCAAGTAATAGAAAAGACCAAGTCATCATCAACCGACTCCGAATAGGACATACGTTACTAACACACAAGCATATCTTCAACAAGGAGGCCGCTCCGATGTGTACCAATTGCAACACGCAACTGACAGTGAAACATATAATTATCGAGTGTCCAGTGTACCAGAAAGAAAGGATCGCGTGTGCTCTTAGTGACAATATTAAAAGTGTACTGACTTCAAACCTAAACTCCTTATTAAATTATCTCAAAATGACTAAACAATACACCAGATTGTAAAGCATTTTTATATAATAATATGTATCTTACTGTTTGTGTATGTCCCCCCGCTAATAACCCTTAGTGGTTGATGCGGGCTTATTTGTGTAAATAAAAAAAAAAAAAAAAAAAAAAAAAAACCGTAAATTATAAAAGCAACTGGTATATAATATAAAATATCAAAAAAACTACAGAATTTACGACTAATCACTAATCAGCTAGGAGTTCATTGTTATTAGACCAGGTCATTTAGCACTAAAAATACCCGAAAAAATAAATTTTTAAATACAGCACCTAGAGACTTGCAGTTTTTTGCATTATCTTCAGGATGACGTCAGGAAAAAAGTCTACTATTCAAAAATGGGTGGAAATGCATAACTGCACTGCAAAGTGCATAAAATGCATCCAAAATTGCATCAGTATAAAAATAAAGTCAAAATCAGTATACTAAGGAACAAAATTTATTATTTGGGTGAGTTTTTGGGTAACTGAATACGATTACGCCATCAGAATTGATCCCCGGATCACCTGGTGCCCAAGGTCACGGCAAGACACGTCATCTTCTGGGGTTTTGATGGTTTTCGGCATTAACTCGATGCAAACGGATTACTCACGGGTTTTAGGGGTCGCTAAATACCAGTAGTATATCACAATTTACCTCCGAAGTACCTGGTGCCCAGAATGGCTACTACGGCACTCATCTTCTGGAGTTTCGAGCGATTTCGGCACTAAATTGATGTAACTTTACTACTCGGGGGATTTTTGAGGTGGTTAAACACGAAGATGCCATCTTCAGGAGTTTCGAGGGTTTTCGTTATCAAATTGATGCAAACGGATTACTTACTGGTTTTGAGGTTGCTAAATACGAATATGCCATCAACACTGACTCACTGTGTACCTGGAACCCAAGCTCATTTCAAGCGGCGTCCTCTTCTGGAGTTTGAGAGATTTCGACACTAAATTGATAAAAATGGATTAGTCGGGGGTTTTGAGTCGTTAAACACGAATATGCCATCAGAACAGACCTCTCGATCACCTGGTGCCCAAGGTCACCGCAAGGGACGTCATCTTCTGGAGTTTCGGGGACTTTCGGTATTAAATTGATGCAAACGGATTACTTACGTGTTTTTGGAGTTGCTAAACATGAATATATCAGATGAACTCCGGAGTATCTGGTGACCAGGATTGCTACTAGGGCACGTCATCTTCTGGAGTTTCGAGGGTTTTCGGCATAAAATGGTTGCAAATGGATTACTCGGGGGGTTTTTGAGGTCGCTAAACACGAATATGCGATTAGAGCAGACCCACGGAGCACCTGGTGCCCAGGGTCACTGCAAGGGACGTCATATTTTGGGGTTTCGTGAACTTTCGCATTAAATTGATGCAAATGGATTACTGAGGTGTTCCTGAGGTCGCTAAATACGAATATGCTATCAGAACCGAATCCCGGAGAACCTTGTTCCGAAGGTTATTGCTAGGGGCGTCATATTCTAGAGCTTCGAGAGTCTTCGGTACTAAATCGATGCAAACGGTTTACTCATAGGTTTTTGGGATTGCTGAACGCGAATACGCCCTAAGCTCTCACCCTCGGAGCGCCTTGTACCTAAGGCAGATCATATTCTGAAGTTCCGAGGGTTTTCGGCATTCAATTGATGCAAACGGATTACTTACTAATCGGATTTTGGAGCTGTTGAACACGATTGCTACATCAGAAGAGACAGCAGAGCACCTGGTACCTAGGGCACTTCATCTTCTGGAGTTTTGAGGGTTTTCGGTACTTAATTGATGCAAATGGATTAATCATGGGTTTTGGGGGATTCTGAACATAAATACGCCATCAGAACAGACACCGGAGCACCTGGTGCCTAAGGCACGTTATTTTCTCTAGTTTCGATAGTTTTCGGTACTAAATTAGTGTAAACGGATTACTCTTGAGTTTTTCGTCATCTTCTGGAGTTTCGAGTGTTTTCGGTATTAAATTAATGAAAACAGATTACTCATCGGTTTCTGAGGTACCTGAACACACAAACGCCATCAGAAGAGACACCAAAGCACCTGGCGCCTAAAACACGTTACCTTTTGGAGTTTCGAGAATTTTTCGGTACAAAAAGATGACGTGCCTTAGGCATCAGGTCCTCCGGTGTTTATTCTGATGGGGTATTCTTATTCAGGGTTCCCAAAAACCTATAAGTAATCTATGTGCATCAATATAGTACCGAAAACCTCGCCCTAGCGGATGAGGCTCCTTGAAGTGACCCTGGGCACCAGGTTCTACGATGGTCGGTTTTGATGGCATGTTAGTGTTTACCGACCTCAAAAACCACCAATTAATTTATTTTTATCAACTTAATGACAATATTCCTTAAAACTTCAGAAGATGATGTCCCTTGTAGTGACCTTGGGCACCAGGTGTACATGGGATCGGTTGTGACGGCATATTCGTGTTTAGCGTCCTCAAAAACCCTCCAGTAATCCATTTGCATCAATTAAATTCCGAAAGCCCTAGAAACCCCAGAAAATGACTTGCCGTAGTAGCGACCCTGGGCACCAGGTGTTCCGAAGTTTAATTATGATGCCATATTCGTGTTTAGCGACCCCAAAAACCTGTAAGTAATCCGTTTGCATCAATTTAATACCGAAATCCAGAAGATAACGTCCCTTGCAGTGACCTTGGGCACCAGGTGATCAGGTGGTTTGTTCTTATGGCATATTCGTATCTAACACCTCAAAAATCCCAAAGTAATCCATGTTTATCAATTTAATGCCAAAATTCCTCAAAACTCCAGAAGAGGACGTCCCTTGCAGTGGCCTTGGGGCCCAGGTGCACAGGGGGTGGGTTCTGATAGCATATTCGTGTTTAGCCACCTTTAAAACCCTCCAGTAATCCGTTTGCATCAATTAAATGCCGAAAACACTCGAAACACCAGAAGATGACGTGGCTTAGTAGCGACCCTGGGCACCAGGTACTCTGGAGGTCAATTGTGATGGCATATTCGTGTCTAGCGACCCCAAAAACCCTCCAGTAATACATTTGGGTCAATTAAATGCCGAAAACCCTCGAAACCCCAGAAGATGACGTGCCCTAGTAGCGACAGTGAGCACCAGGTACTCTGCAGGTAAATTCTGATGGCATATTAGTACTAAGTGACCCCTAAAACTCGTGAGTAATCCGTTTGCATCGATTTAATGCCTAAAACCATCGAAACTCCAGAATATGACGTCTCTTGCACTGACCTTGGGCACCAGGTGATCCGGGGGGTCAGTTCTGATTGCGTAATTATATCCAGTGACCCCAAAAACCCCCCAAATAATAAATTTTGTTCCTTAGTATACTGATTTTGACTTTATTTTTATTTTTACTCAATTTTGGATGCATTTTATGCACTTTACAGTGCAATTATGCATTTTCTTCCATTTTTGAATAGTTGACTTTTTTTCTGACGTCATCCTGAACATAATGCAAAAAACTGCAAGTCGCTAGGTGCTGTATTTAAAAATTTATTTATTGTGTGCTAAATGCCCTCGTCTATATACCTGATGTCGATACTTTAATAATCATGCATTAGCTTTTTCTCTTTTTCACTGAAGTCCGGCCAATCGTATAATGTAATATTACAGTAAATAACAAAGCAATACTCGTAATTATAAAAGACAAATGAATAAATGACATAGAGCGTAATTGAATCGTTTATTTCAGAAAGGGGTCAAGTGACTAATTTTGACAAAATGAGTTTTTGGTGGAATTTTTTAATTTAAACGTAAATACAGCTTTTGTTGCAGAAAGGAATCAATTGCTGCCATAAGTGTTGCCTTGGCAGCGCAGAGAAATTAGCGTTTAGTGCAGAAAGGGGCCATGCAACAACGCATGACTCCTTGCTTAAAAATTGTGTAACCAGCAACTTTATTTCAGAAAGGGGCCAAGTGCAAAAAATTATTTATTTTTTTCTTAAACAAATTAACAAGATAAATTTTTGAAAAATACAATACTTTTTGACAAACACTACAGGTTATTAGTGAGAATTTTTATTTTATATAAATAAAATTTTTGTTGAATGTAAACACGTTTTTTTTTGTTTTTCTCAAAAGCAGGTTTTTGTGACTTGACCCCTTTCTGAAACAAACGATTCAATTATCATAGAACTTCTCTAAATGACCAATCGTTAGCCTATTTTCACCCGACGCCAACCGATCATGCACGACGAATAATTTTCGACATTTCTTAGTACTTTACGGTAGTATTTTGACTTTTTGACGGTTCTGTTTCGGTAATTAAAATCGAAAATTGCGGTACAAAATATAGCCAACATTATGTATTTTTCGTTAATGATGTGTATTTTTCGTCGTATCTAGAAGCACTATGTGAGACCCTGTGAAATTCCGTGAAACATTCCAAAAGGTAACCGATTTCATTTGTACCTGTTATTCAAAATTGTAGTAAGAACTATAATATTAAGAATATTCTAAAATGTCAAACATATCAATACCTTCTCGACTGTATTGTATAACAACGTTACAGAATAACATATTGACGTTAATAAATATTTACTGAAATGTCCAAGTAAAACTTTCAAATATTACTTTATATCAAATAAAAGTTCATTCTATGAGATCTGCATTCTTGAACTCTTTGTGCATTCGCGTTTTTTGTTTGACATAACGATCGTAAACAGTGGACAGGTGTGACCTGGCCCGAATTGTTTCGAAAGTAATTTCATTTTATTTTTTAAAATTGTGCATTGGTCTGTAACTATTACTTATTTTATTTTTAATATCTTAAGTTTTTAGAGATATTTCTTTATAATATTTCTTGTATTACAGTAACAGGTGCTTAAGGATTTGTTTATTATAAATTAGTTTAAAGCATGTTTAGGTTTAGTGATTTTCAAATACTTGTTGCAGAGTTTCAGACATTTTTATAGGCCGTTGCCATTTTGAAATAATTTTACTAAAATCTACAGAAATTTTGTTAGTAATATAGTATAAAGGAATGCGATAAAAATTTAAAGAATCTCAAAGTAAAATGTGTTTTAACAAAAACTAAAGTTGCAGTCTTTTGTATTTCATATTTTACAGGATATTATGTCTTATAGTAAGTAGCATTGTGCCTTGGTTGTTGTCGCACTCCGTTGAGTAGCTCTTTTTGATTTGAGGACTATAATCTCCAGATTCAATGCAACTGGTATTTTTGTCTGATTCCAGGTTTCAGTTTAATTAATCCTGATGTAATCTGATCCTGGTAATTTTACATTATTTAGTTTGTTGACTATATTTACATTTATTTATAAAGCTCAAGAGGTCTTGAAGGCCTAAAGCTGAAAAATTTAAAGTTACATTACGATTAAAATTTACATTTACTTACATAAAATACATTTAATATTTCGTCTAGTCTTTAGATGCATCTCTTAACCACTTTCTTCCATTGATTTCTGTCGAATGCTTTTTTTCCAATTCTCAATTTTTCTTTTTTGTCTTCTTCTTCTTGATGTGCCTATCCGTGACGAATGTTGGCGATCATCATGGCAATCTTCACTTTATCTGCAGCAACTGGGAAAAGATACAGATGTGTTGAACCAGGTTCTGAGGTTCTTCAACCACGATGTTCTTCTTCTTCCTGGACCTCGCTTTCCAAATATTGTTCTTGCAGAATAGCTTGTAGGAGGGTATATCTGGATTACTTTCGCATGATGTGTCCAAAGTGTTCCAACTTTCGAGATTTGATGGAGGTTCAGTACCTCTCGGTTCTTCCTGATTCTTCTAAAGACCTCCTACTTTGTGACCCGATCAGTCCATGGGATTTTAAGAAATCTCCGATATAGCCACATCTCAAATGCTTCTAATTTCAAGCACATCTCTTCGTTCAAGGTCCATGATTCAACACCAAAAAAGGACAGAGAAGACGTAGCATCTCAGCATTCTTACTTTTATACCAAGAGAAAGGTTGTGGCTCTTGAAAAAGGCCCCCATACGGTTAAACGTTGATGTAGCTTTTCCGATGCGCGCTCTTATCTCTTGGCTGTTCTTCCATTCTTCATTTATTATGATACCGAGGTAGTTGTAGTGCCTCACTCTTTCTACAGGGGTTTGGTTGATGTAGAGTTGACCTTCTATTATCTTTTTCTTGCTAATGATCATAAGCTTTGTCTTCTTTACATTTATATTGAGTCCATATTGTTGACTGTAATACGTGATTTTGTTCATGAGGACTTGAAGGTCTTCTAGGTTGTCCGCAAATACTATGGTGTCATCTTCTTACCTGCAGTTATCTAGCCGGTACCCGTTTGGTAGAATATCTTTTTCAGTTTCGTGCAAAGCTTCGATAAATATTCTTTTAGAGTAAAGATTGAAAATTAGGGGAGACAAAATGCAGCCTTGCCTCACTCCACGCATGATTTTCACATATTCGGTGTTCACCGTCAACTCAGAGGTTTGCAGTGTGATTCCAGTAAAGGTTTCTAATTAATTTGTAATTTCTTTCCGTAAGTCTTCATGTTCTCTGTCGTATTTATGTCTTCTTGGACTACCTTTTATTCTTTTTGTATTGGTTTTCGTGGTCGTACCATTTTCGACATTCTTTCCTTCCCCATTCTTTCAATGTGTCCTAAATATTGTATTCCTTGTGCTTTGATTGCCGTCGTTATTTTTGGTTCATTATATAGTTCTTCAAGGTCCTTATTATTTCTTCTTCCTCATTGACCATTTATTTTCACAATCAATGTGTTGTTCTTTGTATTTTCCTATTTCATCTTTCTAAAAGGTTTATTTCTGATTTTTAAGCACCCATGTTTTGCATCCATATGTAGCTGTAGGCCTGATAACTGTTTTGTAGATTCTAATTTTTATTTATCTTGATATGAGACATACTTGGATTTGATTATTGATCGCAATGCTCCCTATTTTTTATTTCCTTTTTTGCTATTCTTACCTTTATCTCTCCTTCCTTATGTCCCTTTTCATCTCATTTTATACCCAGGTAAGTAAATTTTGTAACTCTTTTGAACATGCATGTGGTTTCTACTTCTATTTCCAATGTAAAATTATCTTCTTTTTCTTTGTCTGTTTCTCCCATTATAATGTATTTTGTCTTTTTCCATTTATTACAAGCCCAGATTTTTTTTGCTTTTTTTTATTATAGTCTTCATTAATCTTTTGAGTTCTTTCTTATTTATCGTTAATAGTGTTAGACTATCTGCGAGTACTATACAGGGATGGCTATTTTTAAATATTGTCTCCTGCATATTTATTTTGCTTTTTCTGATTATTCCTTCAAGTATCATATTAATAAATCCTTTGTTTCAAAATTGTTCGATCTATGACCCTTCCATGCTATTTCGTTTGTTGTGTTATCCATGGTCATTCTTACCATTCTGACGACTTGGTAGACCCATCTTTTTCATTTAGTGCGTACATCTATTGTCTCTTTACCCTATCGTAGGCCTGCTTAAAGTCAATGAATAGGACATATTTTGCTATTTTATGTTCGTAGCACGTAGCCTGGATTTCGTTTAGCTCAAATATTTGGTGTGTCGTCGACCTATTGTTCGTAAATCCTGCCTGATATTCTTCCAATATATTTTCCATGTATGGCTTTAGCTTTTTCTTTATGCTTTGTTACAATATTTTGTAAACTACTTCCAGAAACGCAATGCCTCATTTTGTTACCTTTTTTTGTGTATTCATTTTGTGTATATTTTCACATCTCATTTTGTTACCCTTTTTGTGTGTATTACGTATACTTATCCTTGCAATGGCCCACTATCTTGACATTTTTTCTGTTTCCTATAATATACTTTATATCTGGTTGTGTATCTCTTTATGTGGCTTTTTCTCTGCTGCCTTTATCATGTTCGCCGATATTTCTGTTGTTTTTATGGATTTTCAGTCCCTTTATTTCATGTTCTATTTCTTTCTTTGCGGTATTTCTGCTACTGTGTAATCAGCTTTAAATTCATAAATTGTTTCCTTTTCTTCTTTGTTTTTCTTGTTTAACAGTTGTGTAAAACAAGTTTTCATTATTGACCATTTCTCATTATTCCCCCGGTTCATTTATTAATATCTCCATCATTTTACATATGTAGGTTATTTTTTTGATATCCTCTTTCCATTTTTCTTGTTTTCTGGAAAAAGGATATTACTTTCTTTTTTGGAATTTTCTTCTATTTTTGAATTTCTTCTCGTTTTATTTTCTGTTTTTGTTTTTGCATGTCTCTCTGTTTCTCGGTATTCTTTTCTTCTTTTGTGACTATTATTGGCTAAATTTTTTATTCAGATTTCTTTAATTGCATCTGCTACTATTTGGTATTCTCTAGCATACCAACCTTTTGTTTTGTGTTTTCTAATAATTTTTATTAAGGTCACTTTATTCATGTTTGAAACTGCTTCCTTTATGCGTTTCCACTTTTCTTGCAAGTATAATGTTTCTGGTTCTTCCTTTAGTATGCTGGTTATTATTTGTACGTACTTCTTCCGTATAGTATTATTTTTAGTATTTATGTGTTGATTTGTGTTCTGATATGAAATGTATATGACCTGTCTTTATACCATTAATGCCTAAATTTTTTAACTTTTCATATCTTTGAGTGTGGTGTGAAGTTTCTTCAATAATATTTCATGGGTTTTCCGATTTTGCTTATGTCTATATCTGTATTATTTATTCATTTAGATTTCTAGTTTTTAATTTTCAAAGTTTGAAAATTAAATGAGTTGGAAAGACACGCACAGATTTTTTTCTAGTCAGTTTTTAGTTTATTAAGTAAATATTTTATTTCGTTTATTCCACGCCTATGCTTCAATTAACTACTTCAAACACACTGTATCGTTTTAAATTCATACTTTAGCACCGTAATGTATCATTCAAAACATTATTAGGAATCTTTAGAGCAACGTCACTTTGTTACAGTGTTCCAACGCGTTCAACAAACATTTATTTTAATAACTTTTATTCTCCAAACGAAGCACCTTCTAAGAAAACAAATGTATTATTTTACGCGGGAACGCTTAAAAAAATGAAGAACAAATATTCGCTCTTTGAAATACTTAGGAGATATCCTGCCTCCATAAAAGAGGTCATATTTCTGAAATACTGCTAATTAACATAGAATTTGCCGTCCAGAGAACTTGCTAAAAATTGCGCCATTTTCTTTTCTCCCTTGCGAGACTTTCGTTCTGTGGAAAGAGTTGAATATTATTATGATAAATTTCTTAAGAATTGTCAGTTTTCAAAACGGTTAATACTTATATATTAGATATTATCTACATATTATAAGTCGAATTCCACAGAAAATATCCACTTTTGTGCTAAAAACATTGATTTTCAAATTTGAGGGCACTCTCTTAGGACCAACTCTTTTTGTTCTTTAGTACTTAAGTCTGAAGGAAAAGATGCAGCCACCCGGCACGCAGTTATTCATGTCTTTTTTTGCGAAATTTCAAAAATTGAATGAGCGAAATAATAGTCATTTTTGAGTGTAAAAATATCGACTTAAAATCACTGTAGAATCTGTTCAAAAGCACCTAAAAACCTTTTCAAGAAAAAAAATTAAGCTCTTTTTGTATACTTTCAAAATAATGCTTTAATGTATGGAACTCCTCAATTATCTCGGAAACAGCTTACATGATTTTTATAGATTTTGGCGTGTAAGGCGGCGGTTACATTGGATGCGAGTTCGTACGAAACTTTATTCGTACGAATTCGTACTAATTTAAGTCGTAAGACAGATTGGTTACATTAGATGTGACCTCAGACGAAAAACGCAGTAGATATATCAGAGTTTTCACATTGTAGTTTGTGGTTATTAACAATGAATAATGCTGCGAAGTGTTACTTTTTTGAAACACCATTATTATTATTAAAGTTGCTTTTATTAGAAAACTCCAGAGGTATTTTGGGTTGATGATATTTTATTCAAATCTCGGTTGTTGTAATATTTACTTTTTTGGTCCCATAAAGATTGCCTTTCTTGGACTAGTATTACTAATTTTTTTACATCCATTTTTAACTATAATGAGCCGAACACCACAAACCTATTAAATACATTTGACTTCTCATACGAATAGTCGCAGAAAAACAAATTATGTTGGTCGCATCAGAAAATCGTACGAGTTCGTAGGAATTCGTAAGAAATATTTGGAAGTAATGTAACCGTGCATATAACATTGTACGCATTTGTTTCGTTCTGATGATTTCGTACGTATTCTTACAAATTCGTACGAACTCGCATCCAATGTAACTGCCGCCTTAGTCCGTACGAAAAACCAATCGTACGAATTCGTAAGAATACGTACGAAATCATCAGAACGAAACAAATGCGTACAAGTTTATATGCACGGTTACATTATATACAAATATTTCTTACGAATTCCTACGAACTCGTATAATTTTCTGATGCGACCAACATAATTTGTTTTTACTGCAACTGTTCGTACGAGAAGTCGATTTTATTTAATAGGTCTGTGGTGATTGGCTGATTATAGTTACAAAATGGATGTCGAAAAATTAATAAAAATTGGTGTCATTTGTGTATGTGCAAAAATTTTTTTCTCATTTAGCCTAAGCTTATTAAAAGATCTCGCAAATTCTCCATCTACACTTCTTGATAAAAAGAATTCATCAACCCAAACTCTTGAGTTTTCTAATAAAGGCAGCTTTAATAATAACGGTGTTTCAAAAAAGTAATACTTCGCAGCGTCATTCATTCTTAATAACCACAAACCACAATGTGAAAACTCTGATATATCTACTGCGTTTTTTCGCCTGAGGTCACATCTAATGTAACCAATCTGTCTTACGACTTAAATTAGTACGAATTCGTACGAATAAAGTTTCGTACGAACTCGCATCCAATGTAACCGCCGCGCCGCCTAAGGGTAGCTAGACAGAGCGAAGTCCAGATATTTATATTTTTTATTATCTATTCCTTTATCTCCAATGTATATCTTAGTAGATTTGCTGTTATTTCCATGCATTTTGTTTTTTTTTTGTGAAATTATCGTGTTAAATTTTCTGGCCCTTTTATTAATCTGGTTCGTCGTACTTTAGAAATTCGTTTGGTATTCTGTCCTCTTCTGGTGATTTTCTACTTTTTAATTTCCTTAATGTTTTCTTTACCTCTCATTTTTATTAGTTATTTCTTCCCTTTACTTTGTCTTGTGATCATTCTGCACATTTCTCTTTTTGTTCCGTAAAATTCGCGTTTAGTCTGTTTTGAAAAAATCTCCCTGTATTTCCTTTTTATTTTCTACTTTCCCAAAGGTTTTGTTAACATCTATTCCAATTCCAGACGAACAGTAGCAAAGCAAACGAGAATACCACGGCATATTCTAAGGAAAGTACTACTTACTTACTTTCCGTATCCGGAACACCAATAACTTTAAATTCTGTATTTCCAATAGTTGGCCACATAGGTGATCCTGTCATTTGTTAAAATTAGGTCTACTTCTGCGCAAGTCTCTCTCACCTTTGTGCATGATAGCGTATGGTGACTATTCTGAACCGTTGCACAATCGTACGGTAAATTGTGTACAGCAGCCATTTCATTTCCATCTACATTTTTTCAGAAAGCTTTCCAAGATCTTAGTCTACTTGGCTGAGTCTGGTAGTCATTCAAGTGGTGCCTTCTATTTGTCTCGGGCTTCTTTCTTTCTACCTATGACGTAACCTGTCTTCTGATAAGCGGTGGAGAAATTAAAACTATGGGGTAGATCTCTTAGCAAAAAATGAATGGCTTAAGCGACAATGTATCGATCTAGAACATTTACAACGACAGCACGACGACCTGAATTTACATAAAAAGCTTAAGGAGACTGCTGGAATATACAGAAAGCAGATACCAACAACCATAGTTAATCAGGATAACCAGATAGTGCAGGTGAAAAAGAGAGAATTCATATATGGGAAAACTATATTCAGGAACTCTTTCATGACAAAAGACCCATAAGTGAAGTTTATACAGAAGACCAGCTGATTGGCCCTTCAATCACTAAAGAGGAGATAGAAAAGGCAATATATGCAAAAAACAATAAGGCACTTCGACCAGATGAAATCACTTCAGAAATACTCAAACTACTGGATGAAGGGGGAATTTCAGCACTGAATAAAATATTTAATTTTTTTTATGAGACCGGTTGCTATTATCAACAGTGGTTGCTCTCTCCATTTATTCCCCTACCCAAGAATATCAATACAAAAAGATGTGAGGATCACAGACTGATGAGTCACACTTTAAAAATATTCTTAAAAATACTACATCAAAGATTATACAAAAAATGTGAATGGGACATCAGTGATTCTCAGTTTGGGTTTAGGCAAGGTTTAGGAACAAGACAAGCAATAGTAGCAGCACAGGTGTTGGACCAAAATTGTTACAATCAGAGGAAGGATATGTTCCTGTGCTTTTTAGATTACGAGAAAGCGTTTGATCGTGTCCAACATCACAAGTTAATGCAGATCTTCAAGAAGCTTGATATAGACCAAAAACCCATAAGATGCATTGAAAACTTGTACTGGTATCAGGCAGCACAATTAAAAATAGACAATTCTATGTACGAACCCATACATATAAGAAGGGGTGTTCGGCAGGGATGTGTGCTTTCCCCTCTTTTATTTAACTTTTATTCGGAAGCCATATTTCAAGAGTCTTTGGAAGATGCAGAGATGGGAATCAAAGTGAATGGGGTATTGATCAACAACATACGATATGCTGATGATGCTGTCTTAATTTGTGACAACGTAGCAGATCTTTAACAACTTGTCACTATAATAGGAGAATACAGTAAGCGAATGGGATTAGAGATTAATACCAAAAAGACCAAATTCATGATCATCTCCAGAAACTTGGATGCATTTGAAAACTCCACCATAACACTGAACACTAAGTCCATTGAAAGAGTGAGCAAATTTAAATACCTGGGAACGTGGCTTTTTGAAGACTGGGCATCGGACAGGGAAATAAAATGTCGCATTGAGCAAGCTCGACAAGCTTTCGTAAAATTCAGGAGGGTACTGACCTGTTCAGAGTTCGATCTTACACTGAGACTAAGGTTTACTCAATGCTAGGTGTGGTCGGTGCTGCTATATGATATAGAGGGCTGGACACTCAAAACGAGGGATATAAACAGATTAGAAGCCTTCGAAATATGGCATACTAAAGACACCATGGACGGCGAAAGTCACAAATGACAAAGTCACAAAGAATTAACCAAGAATGCCAGCTTTTCGAAGACATCAAGAAAAGAAAAACGGCGTATTTGGGTCACATTATGCGAAACGAAAAATACCAGTTCCTTCAACTTACAATCCAGGGTAAAATTGAAGGCAAGAGACGAATAGGACGCAAGAAAATGTCCTGGCTCCGAAACATAGGCAATGGACAGGGATTAACGACATACAATCTCTGATACACATTGCAACAAACAGAGAATTAATGGAAAATGTGATCGCTAACATCCATTAGTGGATTTGTATCTGAATAAGAAGAAGAGGTAGATCTCTTCGATAGGTGTCGGTCTTAGGCAACCCGATATTATACGAACTGTTTCATTTAGAGCAACGTCGACGTTTTTTGCGTGAGCAGAGTCTGCCCACACTGGTGCTTCAAACCCCGCGGCTGAAAAATATAATGCTAAGGCAGAAGTGTGGAAAGTTTGTGGTTGTGCTCCCCCCCCCCATTTTGGATTAGTCAGTTTGCTGATGATATTATTTCTACCACTAAATTTTTCTTCACATCTTGACAGTGGTATCGATAAGACAGAGTTATATTTAGATGTACGCCGAGGTCATTTGGCGTCTCGTTGTGTTCCAGCATCTGATCACGGCATTTTAACCACAACGGTCTTCGGGCATGCTTGTTTCTAAGGTGGAAAGCATACACCTGAGTTTTTGTGGGATTAGGTTGCAGATGGATTTCATCGTAGTATAGTGCCAAGTCTCCCAGGGCATCTGTCGGTTTCATTTCGATTTCATTGAAGGTTCTTCCCTGAGTTGTCAGAGCTGTATTAATTATCAGCGTGAATAAATGGCTAAATTTTCTTGTTTGTTGATTTTTGGGTTGGTCGTTGGTGTATAAATTTTATAGAACCGGTGGAAGGACACTTCCCTGTGGAAGCATTTTTTTGGTCCCTCCACCGACTGTTCTTAGACTGGAGCGTTACGTTTTAGGAAAGTATCAAAAAAGATAAGATTTATCCCTATAAAATGGAGATAAAAAGAAGTCTAAACAAAATAACTTTTAAATAATTGATGGATTCGACCGTTACTTGATGGAAGTTCATTTTATCTCACAATAAAACACTGAAAAACGTTTGTTTTTCTATACTTCCACAAAATTTATTACAACTATGTTATTATTACAGCTGTTTCGGCAAAGTGCCTTTCTCAAGTGATATATTTTACAATGTGTTTGCCTTTTTAAGTCTTTAACTGAAGAGGTTGAGGAGTGGGGAGCTGTTTGTCTCGAGTTGGTCATTCAGAATTATATCTGTATTTTTCAATTTATTAATTTCCATTGATTCTAAAAGTGATAGCTTAAGGCCTTTATTTTGAATATGTAGAATTTGAAACTCTTCATTGAAAGAATGATTATGATCTAGAAGGTGAAGTGCGTATGTAGAAGTGTCTGTTTTTCTATTGTTGAAAGCCCTTTTGTGTTCTGCTATCCGTTTGTCAAAAGTTCTGCCAGTTTGACCGATGTAAGTTTTCGGACAGTCACCACAAGTTAGTTTGTACACACCACTCTGTAGTTGTATTCTCTTTCGGCTTTTATTGTTTTTAATATGTTTGCTTAAGTTGTTGTTAGTTCTGAAAGCTGGTGTTATTCCTTTCTTTTGTATGTATCTGGCTATTTTTGTTGTTATTTTGCCAGTATATGTGAGAGAGCAGAAGGTACTGGGTTCTTTCTGTGGTGGTGGATACACTAATTTCAATGCTTTCTTATGGAGTTTTTGGTTTAAAATGTTGTTAACTGTTTGTTCGTTATAGCCATTGTTTACTGCTATTTGTCTAATGATATTTAGTTCTGTCTCGAAGTTATTTTTTGTCATAGGAATTTCTGTCAGTCTATGTATCATGCTATGGTAGGCTGCTAATTTGTGTTGTGTAGGATGGGATGATGAATTGTGTATAGTTGTGTCAGTATGGGTAGGTTTATGATATACGGAGAACTCATGTTTGTTGTGTAGTCTGGTAATCGTTACATCTAGAAAGTTTATGGAATTATTCTGTTCTGTTTCTGTTGTGAACTCAATATTACTATGAAGTGAATTAATGTATGATAGAAATTGGTCAAGTTGTCTGTTAGTTCCTGTAAAGCAGACTAGTATGTCATCCACGTATCTCCACCAATATAAGAACTGTTTAAATAAGGGGTGTTTAGAAATTGTTGTTTCAAGTTGGTTCATAAATATATCTGATAGTAATGGGCTTAGAGGATTACCCATAATAAGAACTGTAGTCTCTTTTTATACAGCTCCGTCATATAAACTTTCAAAAACTGTCAGATATTATTACAGAATACACTAAATTTTCACCTAAATTCACCGTAAAAAATACACTAGAACTAGTTAATAAAATACAACATTTTCAATTGCCCAACAATTCCAGACTAATTTCATTTGACGTAAAAAATCTTTTTCCTAGTGTTCCTCCTACAGAAACTTTTGTTTTAGTTAAAAACCTTTTAGAACATAATAGTACAAATCCGATAATTGCATCTGAAATTTTACACCTTCTTGAAATTTGCATAAATCAAGACTATTTTGAATTCAATAATCAAATTTACACAAACAACAGTGCAGGACTTATTATGGGTAATCCTCTAAGCCCATTACTATCAAATATATTTATGAACCAACTTGAAACAACAATTTCTAAACACCCCTTATTTAAACAGTTCTTATATTGGTGGAGATACGTGGATGACATACTAGTCTGCTTTACAGGAACTAACAGACAACTTGACCAATTTCTATCATACATTAATTCACTTCATAGTAATATTGAGTTCACAATAGAAACAGAACAGAATAATTCCATAAACTTTCTAGATGTAACGATTACCAGACTACACAACAAACATGAGTTCTCCGTATATCATAAACCTACCCATACTGACACAACTATACACAATTCATCATCCCATCCTACGCAACACAAATTAGCAGCCTACCATAGCATGATACATAGACTGACAGAAATTCCTATGACAAAAAATAACTTCGAGACAGAACTAAATATCATTAGACAAATAGCAGTCAACAATGTCTATAACGAACAAACAGTTAACATTTTAAACCAAAAACTCCATAAGAAAGCCTTGAAATTAGTGTATCCACCACCACAGAAAGAACCCAGTACCTTCTGCTCTCTCACATATACTGGCAAAATAACAACAAAAATAGCCAGATACATAAAAAAGAAAGGAATAACACCAGCTTTCAGAACTAACAACAACTTAAGCAAACATATTAAAAACAATAAAAGCCGAAAGAGAAAACAACTACAGAGTGGTGTGTACAAACTAACTTGTGGTGACTGTCCGAAAACTTACATCGGTCAAACTGGCAGAACTTTTGACAAACGGATAGCAGAACACAAAAAGGCTTTCAACAATAGAAAAACAGACACTTCTACATACGCACTTCACCTTCTAGATCATAATCATTCTTTCAATGAAGAGTTTCAAATTCTACATATTCAAAATAAAGGCCTTAAGCTATCACTTTTAGAATCAATGGAAATTAATAAATTGAAAAATACAGATATAATTCTGAATGACCAACTCGAGACAAACAGCTCCCCACTCCTCAACATCTTCAGTTAAAGACTTAAAAAGGCAAACACATTGTAAAATATATCACTTGAGAAAGGCACTTTGCCGAAACAGCTGTAGTAATAACATAGTTGTAATAAATTTTGTGGAAGTATAGAAAAACAAACGTTTTTCAGTGTTTTATTGTGAGATAAAATAACTTTTGTTTACATAATAATTAAGGACTATTAATCTTAGCATTATTTTATCCTCTGTGCTAGTATTACATATTGATCTCCTTTTTAAAACTGATCGATTGGTTTTCTACAGAGTTTTATATTTTCAAAGAAATATGTATAGTTTGTTAGTAACCTTTATGGAATTTTAGCAGTTATTTTAAATTATTTCTTACCCTTATTTCCCTTTTACCATTTTGTATAAAAATCTAGACCTTCATAAATTTATCTTAGGTTTTGAATGAATCATAGTTTTTCTCCTTTCAGATAAAATCGACTTTTTGCTTAAAAATCCAACTAAAATTCCTTTCAGTTTTCCCCTACAATAATGGCCATCGTTAACAAAAGTCTACAGATAATAAAATTTCGCTTTTCCATACACGGGCACGGCACGGGTATCGGGGAGCACATAATTTCAACGGTACACACCGTCTGTTCCAGACGTTTTACGTCTCTTCAACTTTTCACAATGACTATCGATAATTGATAGAGAAAGTTTAACTTAATGCCTATTGAAAAGAGCCTCCATTACACACACAGAAACTTTATTGCATGTTTAAGTCGTATATAGTAATAACGATAATGAAAATACCGTTCTTATAAAGCTTTAAAAATTTTCCTTCGCTACGGTCAATAAATAATAGTCCAGGGTAACAAGGTATTTTCCATAACACTTTAACAGCCAGGGTACTGATTTTTCGACAGGTAATACCTATAAGAACAAATTGTAACTATTTCCTGAGTAGAATCTGGCGGCCATTTTTATTTATTAACAATTAGTGTAAAAACGGCCTTTTTTCCTTTTTTTTCAAATCAATGGCAAACAGTAAGCCTTATGGTTTTCTTCGTACAAACATCTTCGAGAGAATGGAAAAAGATTTAAAATGGCGTATTACAAAGTTTAATACATTCATTTATTGTTAACATAATTGCGAAAAAAGGACGAAATTTCAAAAAAATTAATTTGGCAATAACTATTGTAAAACTAAGTGTACAGCTTTGAAATTTTTGTCAAATGAGGATTCTTTGGTGCTTAATATGTGAAAAAAATTTCAAAGCGATTCATTCAATTGTTTAAATTTTATTCAAATCAATTTCTTTATCCCAGAGAGCTTTTTTGCAATAACATAAGTCAGAAAGAAATAATGTTAGAACCATTTTACAGGTGTCAAATGAAAGAGCATGAGCTAAACTTTCAAATTGGTTTAAAAAAAGTAAATAAAAAATGCATTTATTAGTAATAGATAATTATGCAAAAATATCGTCAATTTTTCCTTATAAGCTTTTTATTTTTTATATAATAGATTATATAAAATATATTTTTTACAATGTTTCATAAATTATCATATTATAATCCAATATGCATTTTAATATTATCATATTAAAATGCGGTAAAAAATATATTTTTTTAAAAAAAGTTATTCACAAAGTTTATAAGAAAAAATTGACAATACTTTTTCATATATATTTATTACTAATAAATGCATTTTTTATTCACTTGTTTTAAACCAGTTTGAAAGTTTGGTTCATGCTCTTTTATTTGACACCTGTAGAATGGTTCTAACATTATTTTTTTCTGACTTATGTTATTCCAAAAAAAAAGCTCTCTGGGCTAAACAATTTAAATAAAATTTAAACAATTGAATGAATCGCTTTGCCATTTTTGTCATATATTAAGCACCAAAAAACCTTAATTTGAAAAAAATTTCAAAGCTGTACACTTATTGTTACAACAGTTATTGCGAAATTAATTTTTTTGAATTTTCAAACTTTTTTCGCAATTATATTAACAATAAATGTGTGTATTAAACTTTGTAATACGCCATTTTAAAGCTTTTTCCATTATCTCGAACATGTTTGTACGAAGAAAACCATAGGTCTTACTGTTTGCCATTGATTTGAAAAAAGGAAAAAGGCCATTTTTACACTAAATTGTTAATAAATAAAAATCGCCGCCAGATTCTACGCAGGAAATAGTTAAAATTTGTTCTTATAGGTATTACCTGTCGAAAAAACCCTTCAGCACCCTGAATGTTAAAGTGCATTGAACAGGGTATATTTTTGTCTTATTACCCTGGCTATAACCAGGTAATATTCATATTGATCTGCTAGAGATAATTGAAGAAAGACGACTCATTTCGGTAATACTTGATCGATTTAATGGCACTGGTAAATATGAGAAAATAATAAATCCTTGATTGAGGTCATACTTTAAGTAACTTGTTCAAATTTTCACCTGTTTAGAGATTCCCAAGTTATAATTCGAGAATAGACAGATTCGAGAATAGACGAAATAGACAGATGGAAAGACTACATTGAGGAACTATTTAATGATGAAAGGCCCGAGCTTGAAATTAACGAAATAGTTACAAAACCTGACATAACTATGGACGAAATTGAACAAGCAATAAGATTAGCAAAAACCAGAAAAGCGACGGGATCAGACGAAATAACGAGTGAAATAATAAAGCTCTTTGAAAGTTCAGGTAAAAGATCTCTCCTTCATCTTTTTAATAAAGTTTATCAAACTGTCTATATACAAACGGATTGGCTGCTGTCGACTTTGTGACGATACCTAAAAAAGCAAACGCGAAAAGATGTAGTGACTACCGAACCATTAGCTTGATGAGTCATGTTTTAAAGATATTTCTACGAATTTTGCACTCTAGGATGTACCAAAAAATAGAAAAACAGCTTGGTGATACACAGTTTGGATTCCGCAATAACTTTGGGACCAGAGAAGCACTGTTTAGTATTCAGGTTATGGTACAGATATGCAGAGATGTCGGACATCCGGTTTATATGTGTTTCATTGACTTTGAGAAGGCCTTTGATAGGGTAAAACATATTGAAATGCTTGCTATTCTTCAGAAAGTGGGTATTGATAATAAAGACCTACGCATTATCAAAAATCTTTACTGGCATCAACGTGCAAACATCAGGGTTGGCCGGGACACGTCTGAAGAACTTCAAATACGAAAAGGAGTAAGGCAGGGCTGCATTTTGTCACCACTAATATTTAACATCTATTCTGAGTTTGTTTTCAATAAAGCAGTGGATAATGCTCAATGTGGTATCAAAATGAATGGCGTCAATATTAATAATTTGAGGTATGAGGATGACACGGTGTTAATTGCGAGCAATTATGAAGAACTTCAACATCTGATTAATAGGATTACCACAACGTGTGATGAATATGGACTCAAGCTAAACACCGCAAAGAGCAAGGTGATGGTTGTCAGTAAGACGCCAATAAAACCGGAAGTAGTAACATCTTATGGTGAACAAGTGGAGAGAACTAACAGTATCACCTACCTTGGTTGTAATCTAAATGAGAACTGGGACATGAGGAAAGAAATTAGAATACGTATAGAGAAGGCCAGAGCTGCATTCTTTAAGATAAAGAAACTTTTATGTGGAAACAACATTACTTTGAATCTTAAAATTAGATTAGAGAGATGTTATGTGTTCTCTACTCTTTTGTACGGTGTCGAAGGTTGGACTTTAACAGATACTCTTCTCAAGAAATTGGAAGCCTTTGAAATTTGGGTATACCAAAGAATCTTAAGAATAAGTTGGGTGGATAGAGTTCATAATGAAGTTGTTTTGCACCGGATGGGACAAGTCACGGAAGTTGTCAGAACAGTTAAAAATCGAAAACTTGATTATTTTGGCCATGTTATGCGACACCCAGAGAGATATAATATACTCAATTTAATAATACAAGGCAAGGTAGACGGAAGAAGGGAACCAGGTCGAAGAAGAACGTCATGGCTTAAAAACCTGAGAGAATAGTATAACAGATCCTCTGCATCCCTTTTCCTAGCTGCCGTTAACAAAATTGCTATAGCCAAGTTGATAGCCAACGTTCGATAATCGAGCACGGCACATGAAGAAGAAGAATTCGAGAATATATTTAAGTAGCTTCAGAACAATATTCTAATATAAGCTCTCAAATTGTCTCTGCTGGTATAATTATATTTTGCATTTCAAATAAGAGTTGGTGTCTATTTTACAGAGTCAAAGGCTTATTGCAAATCTATAAAGCGTAGGTGTAAATTTGCCACTTTTCAATGAGTTGTGTTTATGGGTGAATGGCGTATGTGGCCGATTTTCCTATTTTGAATCCCTATTGGTATTGGTATTGACCTAGTGTATTGTCGGTGTATTTATCTATTCTGTTTCTCAAGATGCTTGTCAGCATTTTGTTTAATGTGGTGTTCAGTACCATAATTTCTCTATAATTACTGGTTCCCCTTGGGTCTTCTTTTTTATATTTCGCTAAAATTACCCTTTCTCCACTTCCGTAGGCGTATTTTTCAAGTTCCGTATATTTTTATTACTTTATCCAGTGCATCAATTCTTCTCCTATATTATTTTATTAATTCATTGTTATTTTTATCCGGTCCTGCTGCTTTTCGTGATTCAACTTTTTACTGTTTCAAAAAGTTCCTTGTATGTGGGTGAATTTTCTTGTATTGTTTACCCTAGATTTCTTTATAGATTTTAGGTCCCACTGTTGTTTTAATATTGTTGCATTGCATTTTATTGTATGTGCTTCCATTTTCTCTTTAATCAAATCATTTCTGTGTTTTTGGCTGTGCATTCTTAATCAAACCACTATTGTGATTAACTCTATTGTCTTTGTCTTATTATTTCCCCTGCTGCCTCTATTACGATTTTTTGATGTTGTTTCAATCAGTTTCTATATCTTTAATTTGGACCGTTGGTAATTAATATCTTCTGTTTATATTTGCTTATTTATTTTTTACTGCTTATTTTATTGGTTTGCCAACGTTCCAGATTTTTTTTGTATTTTTTCTCAAACATAGCAAAAACTATAATATTTATAAAGAGGCAACAATGAGTGTTAAGTTACATGATAAAACCAAACAAATAAGCATAGAACGGGGCGTAAGACAAGGCGACACACTGTCGCCAAAACTATTCATAACTGTTCTGAAATATTCCTTTAAATGCTCAACTGTGACAATAAAGGGATCACAATAGATGGAGAAAAGTTAAATCATCTTCGTTTTGCAGATGACATAGTCCTTATAACTGATGACCTAGGAGAACTAAAGGAAATGCTAAATGAGTTAGACGCTATCTGCTGGAAAATAGGCCTGGAAATGAACTTTTCTAAAACTAAATTTATGACTTATCTGATTCCTAGCAGAGAGCTGATTATACGTGAACAAGAAGTAGAACTAGTGGAAAAGTACATTTACTTGGGTCATGAAATTAGAATTGGCAGAGATATCCAAACATGCGAAATAAAAAGAAGATTGAATTTTGCTTGGGCAGCCTACGGAGCTCTGAGAGACATATTTAGGAGCAGTATACCGATCGGTTTGAAAAGACAAATGTTTGATGAATGTGTGCTGCCGGTAATGACATATGGAGCAGAGACACCGACTCTAACCAAGGCAACAGCGTCGAAAATGTGGGTTGCTCAAAGGCGTTTGGAAAGATTTATACTGGGTGTAACCCTACGGAATAAAGTAAGAAATGAAAATCTCAGACAAAGAACCGGTATCGCAGATGTTGTAGAACGTATCACCAGGCTCAAATGGAACTGGGCAGGATACGTCGCCAGGCTGAAAGACTCAAGATGGACACGAAATCTGATGGAATGGATACCGAGGGAAGATAAGCGCAGGAAGGCCGCCTACGCGATGGACAGATGTATCAGGCGGATTAGTAGAAACTGGCAACAATCAGCACAAAACCGTGAATTGTGGAAACAATTGGGGGAGACCTATGTCCAGCAATGGACGTGAATTAGTTGGATGATGAATGATGATAAATAGCAAAAACGACCGCATTTATCAAGAGGAAACTGGTATTTCATCAAGAAAATGTACCATCTGACAGGTCCGTTATTGTAACGGCCACAATTAATTAATTAAAATTTGACTACCTCATGCACACTATTTTCCAGATTTAGCCTCCTCGGATTATTTTATGTTCGCAGACAATGGCAATTTTGAGAAGCAATACAGTTCTGATTGTTAAAAGGGTACCAAAATTAATAAACATTGTGGAGAAAAGTGTATAGAGTTGAAAGGAGATTGAGCTGAAAAATAAATACATTTTTGTCCAAAATTTTTGTGTTTCCTTTGTTGGATCGAGTATTTCCGGGATCACCCACGTATTGTAAATTTTCTAAAAGAAACATACTTCTTTACAATTTGTAAATTAAAAACTGACATGTCACTAGTATCCGTGAGCAGCTGATAAACAAAAAATAACGCTTTTATCATAGTGCGTGTAATGATAACTGTAACAAAATAATGCGACATTTTCTGATATTAATTAGCCTAATTCTACCTATACAATTACATTTATAAATAAATTATATATCGCGACAGTACATTTTCATTTTCATGGATACTCCTCCCACGTCTAAACATTTCCACTGTTTGCCTTAATATAAAAGTACCACATTTAGCTTTACTATTTCCATTAGATCAGAACAAAATGTTCATTCATTGAGAGACTTAATGTATCTCGCACGCAAAAGTTTGTTCTTTCATGCAAGGAAAATAACCAAAAAAATATTCAATTATCGCGATATGCTCCGTGTGATACCTTTTAATATTTTTGTTTTGTATTAAACATGCGAAAGACTTTATTAATTATTAAAGTATTTTTTTCCCAACAGGAAGATGTATATGTTAATATAATATAGGTTATATGTAGATGTATATCGGCCAAATCCGTTTTCAGGATAAACTAGTTTGGCCTAGGTCAAACTAGTTTGTCATAAGTGCGTTAGGATAAACTAGTATGGCCTAGGTAAAACTAGTTTGTCTTAGGCCAAACTAGTTTATCCTGATATAAATACACACATTTTAGGCCAAACTAGTTTGGCCTAGGCGAAACTAATTTATCCTGATATAAAGACACACACTTCCGGCCCAACTAGTTTATCCTGAAGTGTATGTTTTTATATCAGGATAAACTAGTTTAGCCTAGTCTTAACCAATTTAATCTAATCGAAAGTACATAATTGATTACAGATTGGTTGCTGATTTAAACGTAAGTTTAGAAGACATTATTAAGAGTTGTAAGACATTTAAGTATTTAGGGTAAATAATAAACGGAGGTGGCACTTGTATGAAAGATGTAGAAATGAAAATAGTACGGGGAAAAAAGCCAGGATATCACTCCATGGAGTGATATATAAGAACACTCTAACTAAAGAAAACAAAAAAGAATTTTTCAGGGCATAGTGCTGAATATTACCCTACAAGAGCGGAACAATGGCCAGTGACAACAATAATACGAAATAAAATACGAACAGTTGAATTGGGGTTTATGAGAAAGTGTCTACAAATTACCAGGTAGGATAGAATAAGAACAGAGGAAATATGAAACAGAACAGAAGTAGAATGCTCAATTACAAAAAAGTGGTAGTAAATGTAGAGCCCTGAAATGGAACGAGCATGTATAAAGAATGCCGGAGCACAGGTGGCCGCAAAGTTTACTGGACTGGGACCCGCGGGGAGGAATACGGAGAGGATGACATGCTGTGAAATGGAAAACTCACATCGGAAATGCTATGATAGATAGAGACCTCAGAGATGGCGACTGGGAGAATAGAGTGCTACGGAAGGCGAAAACCGCAAACTCCTAATGGGGAAAAGCCAAGAAGAAGAAAGTAATTCAGCTAACTAGTACGGCTTAATATAAATAATAAATTGACTAAAATACTTGGTTCTTGGAAAAATAATGATTTTTATTAAAATTATAATTATTCGTAACAAACAAACAATAATATTGAGTTATATGCGCGGTCAGACGGACAGACAGCCTAGGTCAAATTTCTCACCTTAATAATATCCTTGGATTATAAGCTTTCATTTGACACATCATTTGTCATTCTACCTGGTATAATGATGGAGGAGTTGATTTCACGGAGAGACAGACGGACGGACAGACGGCAGTGCATAATTCAATGTTTCCACATTTTTTTTAAATGGTGAAAACAATATTAATTGGTACTCGATTCTATTCGTAAGTGTATTTTTCTTTTAATTTTTGGAGAAAACCTCATCCTTTTATTTACTATTTTTTATATTATTTAATTATACAAGAATATATTGATTAATAGCATGTATCAATATCTTCATTCGATGTATTCATATGATACAATAATATCGATGTATAATTTTTTTTGCCTTCCCTGTTGCGACGTGATTTGGAAATTCCCCGCATGTTAAAGTCCTTACGTTAGCTAAATTACTTTCGACTCGGCCAAATTGGTTTAGACTAGGCCGTACTAGCTTATTCTGAAGTGTGAGTCTTTATTATATCAGGCTAAACTGGTTTGGCCTAGGTAAAACTAGTTTGGACTGAAGTCTGTGTATTTATATCAGGATAAACTAGTTTGGCCTAGGACAAACTAGTTTGGCCTAGCCCATACTAGTTTATCCTAACGCACTTATGACAAACTAGTTTGGCCTGGGCCAAACTAGTTTGTCCTGAAATCGGGTTTGGCCGGTAACATATATATAATTTCCAATTTTCTATGTTTATTTATTTATAATGCTCAATAGGCCTTGAAGCTCTAGGTCTAAAATAAAATTAAATACATTATTATACAGTGAGGACGTTTGAGTTGGAGTAAATTCATTTTCTTGAGAGGGCTACTCTAGAGATTAATCCCGAAACAGGTCGATTTTTATTTTTAAATTATAATTTTTTGGCATATATATTATACTAATGACGTCATCCATCTGGCCGTGATGACGTAATCGATGATTTTTTTAAATGGGAATAGGGGTCGTGTGATAGCCCATGCGAAAGGATATTCAATTCTTTATTCACGAATATAAACATTAACATAATTATTTATACAGGTTGCCCAAAAAAAATTTTTTTAATTAAATTAATTGTGACAAAAAGAAGAATGTATTTAATTTATTTAATGCAAAATACATTTTACTGCTATCGGACAACAGAAAAAAATGTTATTTTGAAAGATAAACATTGCTTTTCGCTTAAATTAAACATTCAAACTGCTAAGAGGCAGGTGGGTGGCAGCTTTAATACTGAATCTAAGCGAAAAATAATATTGATTTATCAAATAAACATTTTTTACGGTTTTAGGACAACAGTCAAATGTATTTCGAATTAAATAAATTATATACATTCTTCTTTTTGTCTCAATTAATTTAATTCATAAATTTTTTTTGGACACCCTGTATAAATAATTATGTTAATGTTTATATTATTGAATACATAATTAAATAACCTTTCGAATGAGCTATCACACGACCCCTATTCTCATTTAAAAAATCATCGATTACTTCATCACGCCTAGATGGATGACGTGACTAGTAGGGATGGCGGTTTTTGACAAAACACCGGTTTTCGGTTATACCGGTTTTTTTTGCTTACGGTTTAACCTGGCGGTTATAACCGGCCAAAAAAACCGGTTTTTCCGAAAACCGGTTTTCGGTTTTTTTAATCCAATAGATTACAATGTTACATATGTTACATTTACAATGCACTTTAGTTTGCGATGCTCCACTCGACTCGATACTCGATATCAATATGATCAAAATTAGTACTATCCAAAGAACATCAATATCAATATAAATAAAACACAATTTTTAATAAAACCATTTTATTCTATTAATTATTATATTTATTTATTATTTTATTATTATAGGTATATTTATTGATTATTATTAAATATTATAATATAGCGTAAGATTAATATATACATATTGCAATCATATACAATTTAACCCAACTATTTCAACTTATAAAAAAGTTGCCAGACTCTTTCAAATGGGATTTAAAAAAATAATATCAACATAAATATTTTACTTAAAAATAAATTGGATAATGCAATTTATCTTTTATTTTTACTACCATCAAAAAAAAATTATCATGTATTTCTTTAACACGTTTGCATATTTGTATGATAGGTACATTTTAACTCATTTAATACCTCCTGTATGGATGTATCGTTTTGAAAACGTAGGGAAATCCTTGGAGATTCGTATTCGTATCGTAATTCAAGATTCATAGTCAAAACATTATTTTGGTAAACAGAAAAAGTCATTCACCCACTTTTAATGTCAAGAGTCAAGTGTGGAAAATAGATTATGTTTGCGTTTACTTCAATCAGATCACTTCTTATGTAAATATTATGATTACAAGTACCTTTTCAACGAAATATTATGATAAAACTTAATTGTTTCTGGCTGATGTGAGTTTGCTTCTGTATTTATAAAATAAAATTTGAATTATGGTTTTGTTTGGAATAATTACTTGAGAATAATAATTATGATTGGGATCCAAAATAATACCTAACCTAATCCTAATCACCGTAAAAACCTAATAACCGGTTTTTACTTCAAAAAGAATAAACCGGTTATAACCGGGACAAAAAAACAACCGGTAAAACCGGTTATTGCAAAGTAAAAAAACCGGTTTTAGGTTTAAACCGGTAGGTTTTTCCCATCCCTAGTGACTAGTATGATAAATATGCCAAAAAATTATAATTTAAAAATAAAAAACGACCTGTTTCGGGATTTATCTCCCGAGTCGCCCATTCTCGAGAAAATGAATTTATTCCAACTCAAACGTCCTCACTGTACCGGGTGTCCACTTATATTTTCCCCCATTTTAACTGCCTATAAC
The DNA here is from genome assembly GCF_917563875.1 of Diabrotica virgifera virgifera. Lineage (NCBI taxonomy): Eukaryota > Metazoa > Arthropoda > Insecta > Coleoptera > Chrysomelidae > Diabrotica > Diabrotica virgifera. Next base: position 125,546,327 of record NC_065452.1, read on the forward strand.
TTCTAAACGGCTCAAGATAAAAATATGCGATTTTTACTGAAATGTTTTATTTTATAAAAGTTTTATCTGAATGGATTGAATGTTTTATATCGCTTTCAAATACGAAATAAAATATGGCGGATTTTTGAAAAAAACGTTGTTGACTTTTTTTTTTATTGGAACACCCAGTATATTCTTTTGTAAATTAAAAGAAAGGTCGTTCACCTATCTAGCGATATAAGGTTTTTCAAAATCGGTTCTCAAATCACTGAGTAATTAATTTTTAAAATGAGAGGTGCAACGTGGATATCACATACCTAAATAACATAACTAACGAAGTTATGTGATTTCCACATTGCATCTCTCATTTTAAAAATTAATTGCTCAGTCATTAGACAACCGATTTTAAAAAAATTTATATCGCTGGATAGATAAATGACCGTTTCTTTCAAGTTTTTAGGTAAGTGACCATTTTTTATATCGCTTTTAAATAAAAAATGGCGGATTTTTGAAAAAAAAAACGTTGTTGGCTTTTTTTATTAAAACACCCAGTATATTTTTTTGTATCTTGAAAAACCGGTCATTTACCTATCCAGCGACATAAAATTTTTAAAAATCGGTTGTCAAATGACTGAGCAAAACATTTTTAAAATGAGAGATGCAATGTGGAAATCACATAACATAATATCATTTTGCTCAATTATGTTATATAGGTATGTGATATCCAAGTTGCACCCCTCATTTTAAAAATTAATTACTCAGTGATTTGACAATCGATTTTGAAAAACTTTATATCGCTGGATAGGTGATTGACCTTTCTTTCAATTTACAAAAAATATACTGGGTGTTCCATTAATAAAAAGCCAACAACGTTTTTTTCAAAAATCCGCCATTTTTCTTTTCGTATTTGAAAGCGATATAAAAGATTCAATCCATTCAGACAAAACTCTTACTAAAATAAAACATTTCAGGAAAAACCGGATATTTCTATTTTGAGCCGTTTAGAAGATATAGGCAGTTAAAATGGGGGAAAATATAAGTGGACACCCGGTATTATAAAATATAATACCTATATATGTATTACAAACTGATATCAAGTGGGACGGCTTCTTGTCCAATCATGCCCCTTGCCTACGAAACTTACATACTTTTCTCCTCCATTCATCCATGTTTATTGTTCTTTCTTCCCAACCATCAATTCCCTCTTTTCTGAAATCTTCCTCTACGCTCTCAAACCATCTTTGTCTGGGTCGTCCTTCCGTGATTGGTTCCATTTTAGGAGCATCTTTGGCCACCTCTTCCTCTCCATTCTCATCACGTGCCCCATTCACCTCACTCTCTGTGCTTTTATGAAGCGACTGATGCTTAGTTCGTTATATAGTTCCTCTAGCTCTCTGCTTGTTCATCGCACCCAACCTCCCACCATGTTTTTGCCTCCATATAACACAGCATATAACAATATATATCCATATAACAATATAAGCATTTTTCTGTCCCATCTTTCCTATTTTATCCGTATTTGCTTTTTTCTTCTCCATAATTCAGTACATCATTGTGGCCTTATTACCGTTTTACATATCCTGAATTTTGTTTTTCTCGATACGTATTTAGATTTCATCAGTGTTCTTAGGCTTCCCATATTTTTATTTCCCTTCGCCAATCTGGCATTGAATTCCCATTCTACCTGGCATTTTTCTTATATAACAACCCCCCAGATACGTAAAATGGACCACTCTCTCAAAATTATATTTTCCTGATTCATTAGATATGAAAATCAACTGTTTCTCTTCTTTTTGCTCTGTATTTTGGAGTATCACGTACTTTAACTTTTCCTGGTTTATTTCTAGATCAAAGTATTTTGCTCCTTTTCTAATTTTTTTATTCAATTTCTAAGGAGCAATACAATTCCTAATTGGCTTCTTGTTTTCGCTATAACAGTAAGATTATCAGCAAAGGCCAGACATTGCTGTTCATTGTTGAAGATGGTAAGACCTTAGTTCACTTCAAATTCATTCAATGAGAATCCTCTCGAAACTACATGATTTCGTGTGCTATTCAGTCATTCTTACTAACCTAACCTGTTTTTCGGGTATGCCCAAGGAGCTCAGTGCTTCTTATATTTTATTTCTTCTTATCTTATTATACGCTTGTTTAAAATCTATGAACATCGCATGATGAAATACTTTATGTTCGTAGCAGGTAGCCTGGATTTCTTTTAGTGTAAAAATCTGAGCTGTCACTGATCCATTAACTCTAAAATCTAATTGGCCTGATATTCACCTAGTTTATCCTCACCAAATATGTTGAACCTCTCTCTTCCAGCCTCTTAGCTAATACATTGTAACCAGTATCTAACAGAGCAACACCTCTATAATTTTCATATGCCAATCTATCCCCGTTTTTGTATATTAGGCATAATAAAGCATTGGTCCAATCTTTGAGCATATGTTCCTCTTCCTTTATTCTCCTATGCATCCTTTTCTGTAATGTTTTCCTTGCATTATTTAGAATTTCTACAGCTATTTGGTTTTTTCCCGGTTTTTTATTCTTCTGAACCTATTGATTATACTTTAAATTTCTCTTTCACCAGACAGTTCTATTATTATACCATCTTCCTTTATAAGTAAATTTTCATTCTCTTCTCTATATTGCCCATTCAGTAATTCACTAAAATGTCTCTCCCATAGACCCATCACTGATATAATTTTTCACTCGTGAGTGATATATTTAATTATAAAATAATTTTTTCATGTATGAATATTTTCTGCTACTTTATTAAAATTCTCTTCTTATATTGTTATTTTTTATACCACGAGAATCTTCTACTTTTTATTTCTGAGGAGAAACTATACTATATTAAAAAAATACGCGAAACATTCTCCTCATACGGCGTATATTTTGAGATAGAAACATTTTTAATATTCGAAATGAAACAACTACAAAAAATGAACAGAACCCATACATACTGGAGCAGATACGCGCTGGCATTAACAAAGGAAATGTCTTACATAGAATGTCTGCAAACACCCGGATGTTTCATAGCATTATTTCATCATTTACACGCCTTTTAGAAATTTAATAAACATTCGTATGCCTTATCGGATGGAGTTTGCAGGAAAATTTCAAAGTGACAAAACGTTAACCCCTAATTTGCATTGTTCTCAGCGAGACGTCAGCCGTTTTCTTCTACGTCGTTTACAACGTGTCAAATAAGATTACTGGCACTCATTCGTGATCATCATATGCTAACAATACTGTAAGGTTCAAAAAATTATTTTGGTATTTATTTTTAGCTGATTTGGGGGGCGGTATGGTTTAAAATTAACATTTCAAGCACATTTTTGTGAATTTGTTTTTGAAACTGTGGTAGAAGTATTTTATTTTTAAAGTAAATAAACATATTTAGTACAACGTAGAATGAAGTAAACAGGGTTTACCCTTTTAATGTTTTATATTTAGTACAATTAATAGCATATTCAACAAAAAATTCAAGCCTAAATATTGGAAAGTACGCCAACGGTGGCAAATTTTTACAGACATCTTAAAAAAAAATGAATTTTGCGGTGGAGCTCAGTCATTGAATCATGTGAAACAAAAAAATTCAAAAAGATTTTATTAGCTTATGAGTTTTTCGAGTTAACACTGTCGAGTTTGTTTAGTTTTAATGATTTTTGAGCTTTTGGTATCACTCAGAAGTCAAAATAACGAATTTTTTTGTTTACAAAGGGTGACAATCAACATACTAAGTATTGTTAAACAAAAAATAAGCAAAAAACAAAAAACATCTCGACAACGTTACCTCTCGAAACGTCTGTGCAAAATTTCAGTTGGATCGGTTAAGTACTTTTTAAGTTAAAATGCCCACGCCTTTTAAAAAAGCAGTTTTGACAAAAACATTAAAGTTTTGACAACTTTAATTTTCAGTTTCTTTTTTGTCTGCCAAATCGTAAAGTGATGCACACCGGAATATGTTTTTCAACCAAGGAGTGATTGAGCGATTTATAAAAGGGAAAAGGAAAAGTTCTTGAATTTTTCTCACTACGCTCAAGCGCGCTGGCACGAAGTTGCTGCAAATCAGGTCGAAGGTAGAGATATTCAACATGCAGTATTTCCGGTAATTTTGTCCCGATCAATCTGAAATTTTTAGAGTATTTCTTGAAATTCTATACTTTTATTTAAAATAATGAAAAAAATTTAAAAACACATTGACAATTTCAAAATTTTTAAATCCTCCACCTCCTAAGCCTGATAAAGAAAATTATCAGGTCGGTATCCTACATAATATAATAAAAACCTAACTTGATCAAAATTTTCTTTTCTTTCTTTAACTAATTCAAAAGTAAATCTAATATACCTGTGTAGAGTATAAGTTAGTAATTTTCTACTTTAAACAAAGTATAAAAATAATAATATGTAAATCGTATACGAAAAGGAATATCAACACTTCATCTACCTGCCATCATGTGACACGTGGTTCGCCATTATTAGCTCCTCAGACCGAATTAGCTGGTAAAGACGAAGTAAAGAGAATATTCTTTCGTATCTCGGTGATTAACACAAAACCATGCAGTCATTTAGTGACTAGTGCTCTATGGATTCTATCCAGACTACCTATTAATTTTTAAAATAAGGTCACACTGTATAATTTCACATTTTCACCCTGTAATATTCATAATGGAGCCTACAAGATATAGTTCGTTGAGATGTACTTGTTAAGGAGCTTTTAAAAAGATAAAAATATACAGAGTGTTTCATCAAAAACAAAGCTTGTGGGATATGCTATGTTTATGTATATGAATCACCCTATACATTTAAATTTATGTTTAAAAAGTGCAGGTTTATACAGGGTGTCCAGAAACTCTCCCGATAAACGAAGACTGCAGATTCTTGAGATAATGTTAAGACAATTTAACCCAATTCACGTAGTCCGAAAATTCTTCCTACCGGAGATAGAGCTCTTTGAAGATGGCGTCTTGGAATTAGTTTCTCTTAAATATCTCCAGAACGCTTCTATTTAGAAAAAAGGAAACTGCTACACTTATTTGTCTTCCAGAGATAAATCAATTACATCAATTACGAATTTCTAGCACCGGTCATAGGCACCCGTTCTGGGTAGGGCAACGGTTATTTTATCGTATAACTTTTTTATCTTTAATTTCTGAGCATTTTTTGTACTGGATTATTAAATTTCAAGGTATTCTAGTACTAAAAGATACTCTTGCTTTAAGCCGTTAGGATGCACCGTTTTCTAGAAAAATCGATTTAAAAATTTTTCGTCTATTGATTTTGAAAAAATAAAAAAAAACATTTGGAAAAACGAAACTGGTACGTTAATTTATCTTCCAGAGATAAATCGATTTCCTTAGTTGCGAAATTCTAGTACCGGTCATGTGCGTCCGTTTTTAGTAGGTCAACGGTATTTTATCGCATAACTTTTTTGTCTTTAATTTTTAAGCATTTTTGACACCTGATGATTAAATTATGAGGTATTCTAGTACTAAAAGTAACTTTTTCTTTAAGTCGGTAAGATACACCGTCTTTTTTGAAAATTTGAAATTTGAAATTTTTTTTCAAATTTAATAAACGAAAAATTTTCAAATCGATTTTTCTAGAAAACGGTGCATTCTTCCGCCTTAAAATAAGAGTACCTTTAAGAACTAGAATACCTTACAATTTAATAATCTAGTGACAAAAATGCTTTTAAGTTAAAGACAAAAAAGTTATGCGATAAAATACCAGTTGCCCTACCCAAAACTGGCGCCTATGACCGGTACTAAAAATTCGTAATTAATGGAATCGATTTATCTCTGGAAGATAAATAAGCGTACCAGTTTTCGTTTTTCTTAATGGAAGCGTTCTGGAGGTATTTAAGAAAAACTAATTACCAGACGCCATCTGCAAATAGCTCTAGCTCCCTTAGGAAGCATTTTCGGAGTAGGTGAATTGGGTTAATATGTCTTAAAATTATCTGAGGAATCTCCTGTCTTCGTTTGTCGGGAGAGTTTCTGGACACCCTGTATATGTATAAAAATCGACGAGTCTCGGCGTTTTTTATAGTTTACTAAAACAAGGACAGAAATAATTTTATTCCATAATTGGTTTCCACCCTGTATACTATAATACACAAGACATCAAGAGAAATTGTATACATTTCGTGGTAAAAAATTAACTTTCTACGTGTAATGGGTCGGAGTTTTTGTTAAATATATGTAAGGGAGGTATGTAAATCATTATGTCCAAATCGACGCCACAATCGCGAAATCATGTTCCGAGACACGTCAAAATGATGTGCAACATCAGTTTGTGAAAGGGCAGCCTGAATAATACTCACGGCACTTATATTCACATCATTTGAACATGTGTTAAATGCCAACGCTCCATGATTATGGTTGTGTTTAATAATTATGTTTTAGTAAAATTTAAAGTAAATGCAGACTATCTTTAACATTTGAAGCACTTTTTTTTTTAATTTGAAGCACTTAACCGTACGAATTTAAGGCGCTGCCATAATAAAAGAGTGCTAGACATCTTGAGTGATATTCCCTCAGGAGAGAGAGAGAGAGAGATTTATAATAAGAGTTACTTTTAATGCACATTAGGACTAAACGTTGTGGACGATAAAAATCATATTCAATTCTCACAATAAAACACTGAAAAACGTTTGTTTTTCTATACTTCCACAAAATTTATTACAACTATGTTATTACTACAGCTGTTTCGGCAAAGTGCCTTTCTCCAGTGATATATTTTACAATGTGTTTGCCTTTTTAAGTCTTTAACTGAAGAGGTTGAGGAGTGGGGAGCTGTTTGTCTCGAGTTGGTCATTCAGAATTATATCTGTATTTTTCAATTTATTAATTTCCATTGATTCTAAAAGTGATAGCTTAAGGCCTTTATTTTGAATATGTAGAATTTGAAACTCTTCATTGAAAGAATGATTATGATCTAGAAGGTGAAGTGCGTATGTAGAAGTGTCTGTTTTTCTATTGTTGAAAGCCCTTTTGTGTTCTGCTATCCGTTTGTCAAAAGTTCTGCCAGTTTGACCGATGTAAGTTTTCGGACAGTCACCACAAGTTAGTTTGTACACACCTCTCTGTAGTTGCTTTCTCTTTCGGCTTTTATTGTTTTTAATATGTTTGCCTAAGTTGTTGTTAGTTCTGAAAGCTGGTGTTATTCCTTTCTTTTTTATGTATCTGGCTATTTTTGTTGTTATTTTGCCAGTATATGTGAGAGAGCAGAAGGTACTGGGTTCTTTCTGTGGTGGTGGATACACTAATTTCAAGGTTTTCTTATGGAGTTTTTGGTTTAAAATGTTGTTAACTGTTTGTTCGTTATAGCCATTGTTTACTGCTATTTGTCTAATGATATTTAGTTCTGTCTCGAAGTTATTTTTTGTCATAGGAATTTCTGTCAGTCTATGTATCATGCTATGGTAGGCTGCTAATTTGTGTTGTGTAGGATGGGATGATGAATTGTGTATAGTTGTGTCAGTATGGGTAGGTTTATGATATACGGAGAACTCATGTTTGTTGCGTAGTCTGGTAATCGTTACATCTAGAAAGTTTATGGAATTATTCTGTTCTGTTTCTATTGTGAACTCAATATTACTATGAAGTGAATTAATGTAAGATAGAAATTGGTCAAGTTGTCTGTTAGTTCCTGTAAAGCAGACTAGTATGTCATCCACGTATCTCCACCAATATAAGAACTGTTTAAATAAGGGGTGTTTAGAAATTGTTGTTTCAAGTTGGTTCATAAATATATCTGATAGTAATGGGCTTAGAGGATTACCCATAAATAAGTCCTGCACTGTTGTTTGTGTAAATTTGATTATTGAATTCAAAATAGTCTTGATTTATGCAAATTTCAAGAAGGTGTAAAATTTCAGATGCAATGATCGGATTTGTACTATTATGTTCTAAAAGGTTTTTAACTAAAACAAAAGTTTCTGTAGGAGGAACACTAGGAAAAAGATTTTTTACGTCAAATGAAATTAGTCTGGAGTTGTTGGGCAATTGAAAATGTTGTATTTTATTAACTAGTTCTAGTGTATTTTTTACGGTGAATTTAGGTGAAAATTTAGTGTATTCTGTAATAATATCTGACAGTTTTTTTGAAAGTTTATATGACGGAGCTGTATAAAAAGAAACTACAGATCTTATTGGGTGGTCAGGTTTGTGTAGTTTAATAAAAGAGTATAATTTAGGGGGTTGTGGGTTCATAATATTAAGGTATTTCAACAGAACAACATCGGCCTCAACATCATCCTTCCATCTTTTTCTGGGACGGCCTACTGATTTCTACCATCTGGTCTCTCAGAAAATACTGTCTTCAACACTCGGTCTTCCTCTGACCTTACCACTTGACCTGCCCATCTTATCTGGTTAGCTTTAATATACAGGGTGTAACAAAAATACAGGCCATAAATTAAATCACATATTCTGGGACCAAAATTAGTTCGAATGAACCTAACTTACCTTAGTACAAAAATGCACATAAAAAAAGTTGCAGCCCTTTGAACTTACAAAATTAAAATCGATTTTTTCGAATATATCGAAAACTATTGGAGATTTTTTTATTAAAAATAGACATGTGGCATTCTTACTGCAGGATTATCTTAAACAAAAATTATAGTGAAATTTGTGCACCCCACAAAAATTTTATGGGGATTTTGTTCCCTTACACCCCCCCCCCCCCCCACCAAACTTTTGTGTACGTCTCAATTAAATTATTATTTTGGTACCATTAGTTAAATTCAATATTATTAAAACTTTTTTGCCTCTTAGTATTTTTTCGAAAAGGCACCTTTTATCGAGATGTGACTTCTTTTTTAATATGGTTTAAAATATCCCTAAAAATGTAAATCATAAATAAATGTTCATATTATTACCAAGTCTCCATAATCGTACTTAACCATATACAAATATGTGATGTATTTGACAAATATTCGAAATATCTCGATAAAAACTTACTTCGAAAAAGTACTAAGAGGCAAAAAAGTTTTAAAAACATTGTGTTTTGGTACTACTAATGGTACTACAATAATAATTTAATTGACACGTACACAAAAGTTTGGGGGGTTTAAAGGAACAAAACCCCCATAAAATTTTTATGGGGTGTCCAAATTTCACTATAATTTTTTCTTAAGATTCTACTGCCATAAAAATGCCACATGTATATTTTTAATAAAAAATCTCCAATAGTTTTCGATACATTCGAAAAAATCGATTTTCATTTTGTAATTTAAAAGGGCTGTAACTTTTTTTATGTGCATATTTGTACTAAGGTAAGTTAGGTTAAATCGAATTATTTTTGGTCCCAGAATACGTAATTAAATTTATGACCTGTATTTTTTTACACCCTGTATATTCGACGATGTTTTCAGTACCATACAGAGTCACGAATCCAGCATTACGACAGCTTCTCCACTCTCCTGTCATTTCATCTGTTTATAAAATGTTTATAAAATTTATAAATGTATTAATTTTATTGTTTGTTTGTTTGTAAAACTAATGACATGTCCTATACATTGGATGTCTTAAAGGATGAATAAATATTATTATTATCCAGATTTAGCCATACGGCTCACACTCCCTCTAAGGGGAAAATTGACTCATCCCAGATACCTACGGTATCAAAAGGATTGAGCTCTGGTGGGACTCTTTCCGTGTTATCGAGCCCTAGGTGACTTGGTATGCAGGTGTATCTCCCAAAAATTTTCGTACACATCTGGCCGTTGCGAGTAGTACTGCTTTCTGCATGGTCTTATAAAGATGTTCATTAAGACCCAGCTTTTTTATGCTTTCGAGGAGGGTCTTCGGAATGACTCCAGTAGTAGACATAATAATCGGTATCGTCTGGGTACTTTGCATTCTCCATTGTCTCCGTATTTGAATTTCCAGATCTCTGTACTTGGCGATCTTTTCAGTAAATTTAGTACGTAGATTATTGTTGTTAGGAATCGCCACATCAATGAGGGTTGTTTGTCTCGTTAATTTATTGACTAATACGAGATCTGGTCTATTATGCGCCACTGTTTGGTCTGTGAGCACAGTGCGGTCCCAGTATAGCTTGTAGTTGCCATCCTCAAGCATACTCTTATTATTATATTATTATTATTATTATTATTATCTCTTTGAGGACCAAATATCATTCTGAGAACCTTTCAAATACTAGCAGCTTATTTATTTCCCGCTGATGTAAAGTCCATGTTTCGCTTTCATATGTAACAACTGGGCCAATAATTGACCTATACAGTGTTAATTTAGATTTTCTTTATAACAATTTAGATCTTAATAAGGATAACAAAAAGTATAATCCTCTACTCCCCGCATATATCCTTGCTAAGACCTCTTTTTCTATGTGGTTGTCATCTGTAATTACCGCCCCAGCCCCAGCTATTTAACCTATTTACCACTTCGAAGTTGTGGTCATTAATAAACTCCAGGAAAAAAATAACGCACCACTTTAATTAATCTAAATATTTACAATATGAACACAAAATAAAACTAAATTACATTAAAATAATAATAAACACCTACAAATAAGTCGAACATGATTTTATCATGTTTAATTTGTTTTTGCTAGAAATGCGTAAATAAGCTAGTATAACTCCAAATTGAAAAAATAAAAAAATCAGTAAAGTAACACAATAAAATGCATCTGGGTCAACACTAATACCGTGTAGGCCCTCCTCTACTTCTTATGACTGCATTTATGCGTCGAGGCATGCTTGATATTAAATGTTCAACAAAAGCTTGCGGAATATTCTCCCATTCTTCAATAACGGCCTCAATGAGTTGGTTGTGATTGGCAATAGGGGGCCTACGACTTCGAATCTTTTTTTTGAGATAGTTCCATAGATGCTCTATAGGATTCATGTCCGGACTGTTAGGTGGCCACTCTAATAATGGAATATCAACATTATTTATGTAGCCAATAACCTGTCGAGCCACATCAGGACGAGCGTTGTCTTGCATAAATAAAAAATTAGGTCGAAGAAACGGGGCAAAAGGCATTATATGTTCGACAATAATGTTGTCTAAGTAATAATGGGCATCCATAGACCTCGTACGTATGGGGAGCAACTCCGTACGAGCTTCAAAACAAATTCCCCCCAAAACATTTTAGAGCCATCACCAAAAGGTACTTTAGGAGAGATATTGCAGCTGGCAAACCTTTCTTCTTTCCTTCGCCAGACACGCTTACGACAATCTGGAGCTTTTAGGCTTACTCTAGTCTCATCGGAGAAAAGAACTCGTTTCCAATCATGGATTGTCCAATTTTGGTGCAATCTTGCAAAATTCAATCTCTGAACCCTGTGTTCTCTGGTAAGCAAGGGTTTTTTGGCCGGTTTCCTGTTGCTCAATTCTGCTTCATGTAAACGTCTTCTAACTGTTCGAGACGATATCGCGACATTTCGAATATCTGCTAGTTCATTTTTTAGCAAATTTCTGGTGACTCTTCTATCTCTGAGAGCACGTTGTCTCAAAAAACGATCATCAATTTGATTAGTTCAACATCTTCAATAGCTCTTTTTCAACAGTCCAACTTGTCCTCCAACATTTCTTTTCTCTCCTCTACTAATAAGGCATCATCAGCAAAGAGAATTGACTAAGAAGCCCCTCCCTTATCGTTTATGTCAGTACATCCATAAGAAGATTAAACATTATGGACTTAGCTAAGAGCTTTGATGATGCAAACCAACTGTCACTGGAAAACTTTCGGTCAATCGAACACAAGTCCTTTATTAAATTTCCTTCAGGAACCCATTTCTCTTTTATACTTCTCCACAGCTCTTGTCTAGGAACTATGTTGTACTCCTTCTTAAGATCTATAATTACCAAATGTAGCTGCATTTTTGACTCGCCGTATTTTTCTATCAATTGTCTCAAAGCAAACGAGAGATCCATTGTCCTCCTTCCCGTTATAAACTCAAACTGTTCTTCTCCTCTCCCTGTCTCTCTCCTTACTGTCAAACCAGAAATGAACTTTAGGCTTCGATTGCTAAACAGAATAAAAAGAGTGATTTACGTAAATATCTAACTAGTGGTATATTTCCTGTACACTGTATATCTTCAAATTTACCTCTTATATTATAGTCCAGGGCGCATCTGTTTTGAGATGGACGTTGAGAGGTGACTCATTTTTTTTGCAGAAATTTCTTGGAGTTAACTTATATAATAATAATTCAGTTATTCTCCCACTCAAAAAGGTCCGGAACATTGTTTAAATAATCAAAATGTCAAAAAATAAAAGAAAAATTCGATTTTTTTCTTCGTTTTTTGATTACAACTTTAAAAGTGTTCACTTGCGAGAAAAGTTGCACTAACATAAAAGTTGCCTAATTAAATTTCCTACAATATAGGATTGGTTAAAAATTTTAAAAATTGCCAACCTTGTAAAATATCAATAATTACGAAAAAAAAAACGTAAAAAAACAAGTATTCGCATTTTATTTTCAACCATATATGCTACAGTTAGGATATTCATATTTTACTTTGAAAAACTATATGATATAGTAAAACAATACTCTAAATTTTATTAAGATCGGTTTAATAGGTTTTGCAAAATAAATTTTGCAATCCAGCTTTCGCAAAAAAAATCATTCTTTCAAAATGTTGCAGGAGTGAAAATAAAGCAGATAGCACGTTGGTTTTTTTACATATAGAAGAATACCGTTCATTTCATTTGCAATTTGCAAAATTAAAATCTGATGACTACCACGGCGTCAGGAATTTTTTTTTAAATAAACATTAATTTTCAGTGCTACGCGCAGGACAGCGGTGTTCGATTCACACAAGTTGATTTCCACTAAAATTTCTTCCAAACTTTATCTAATATATTATTTCCTTATTCTATATTTTGTTGTATATTTTAATTCCGCAAAGATCAAACTGATTATTGTTTGTGAAATATTGTTTAAACAATTGCATATGTTTAAAAATAATAAACTTTTATTCTCTTAGTTAAAATGTTGTTCTGAAGCTATTTCCTTGTGGAATTTTTATAATTAAGTATTTTCTATGGGAAATAAGCCACAATTTTACTAAAAAATGAATTTATTAACGTTTCGAAGTTAATAAATTCATTTTTTAGTAAAATTGTGGCTTATTTCCCATAGAAAATACTTAACTAAGTTAAAATATATCAACAAAGAAAGTTTTTGCTAAAAAAGTGATATTTTAAAGGACAGAGTATGTGTTTTTATTTTGCAATAAACAAATTTATTTATTGATATCGAAATGTACTAGAAATTAAAATTTATCAATCATTATCAAAGGTCATTGAAATGCCCAATCAGAGCCAACGTATCCGCTGTCCTGCGCGTAGCACCAAAAATTAATGTTTACTTAAAAAAATTCCTGACGCCGCGCGCCGTGGTAGTTAACCGATTTTAATTTTGTAAATTGCAAATGAAAGCTACGGTATTCTTCTATAGGTCAAAATAATTTCAACTTGCTATCTGCTTTATTTTCAGTCCTGCAACATTTTGAAAAAATGAATTTTTTTTGCGAAGGCAGGATTGCAAAATTTATTTTGCAAAATCTGTTGAAGCGATCCTAATGAAATTTACAGTATTGTTTGTTATATCATATAGTTTTTCTGGGTGAAACATGAAGCTCCTAAGTGTAGCATAAATGGTTGAAAAATGTAAAATGGAAATACTTGTTTTTTATAGTTTTTTCGCAATTTTTTGCAAAAGGGTGACAACTTTTAAAATTTTTGCTAATCCTATATTGTAGGAAATTTAATTCCGCAACTTTTATATTAGTGCAATTTTTCTCAAAAATTAATACTTTTAAAGTTATAATAAAACAACCAAGAAAAAAATCGAATTTTTCCTTCATTTTTTGACATTTTGATTATTTAAACAATGTTCCGGACCTTTTGGAGTGGGAGGATAACTCAGTTATTATTATATGAGTTAATTCCAAGCAATTTCTGTAAAAAAATTTGAGCCACCTCTCAACATCCAAATGTACTAATATTTTCACAAATGCGCCCTGGTCTATTACTAAAGTTTGTAAGTTTCTGACTGTTGGTAAATGTTTTTTCATTTCAAATAATTATTTCCCTCGATGGATGAGGCAGTGACTACGCTGGCAGCCACACAAAGACAATAATGTCTAATAGTTTAATTTTGTTTCACTCAGGTTATTTATATTCATTACGCTATGGTCTAGCAGCGTAAATTTGCTTCGGAATATCAACACTCGAAAACGTAATTAGAAAAGAGACTTTTTAGGTTAGGTATTAGGTTAAAATGGAGCCGCTCTGGTTACACGAAATTGAATTATATTTTCCTTTCATACATGTTAAAAACATGAGAAGGCTACCGGAATGAATAGTACATCCGGGAGTACTAAACCAGGTCCGGGTTTTATTTAAGATTTCTAATTTATAGTAGAAAAAAATATAATATATAAATATATAAAATATATTCATATAAAGTTAAAAATTTTTCTCCAGGAGTAAAAAAAAATTTCGTCGGCTTTAGAAAATAGAGATCGGAAGTAATCTGCCCATGTTTTCTTCTGAATGTGTTTTGTTTTTATTAATTCGTTCATCTCCTTTCTTTGTCCTCTGATCATTATCCATACTTCTTTTTGTGTTCCGTAGAAGTCATGCTCCATCTGTTTTGAGAAACTCTGCCAGTGTTCCCTTTTTATTTGTCTCACCAAAGTATTCGTTTCGTTTCTGATTCGTTTGTAGTGCTTGTATGTCTGTTGTGTTTGTTGTGTTCTGTATTGTAAAAACGCTTTCTTCTTTTCTGCACATTTAATCTTCACTTCCTCTCTGAACCACGGGGTTTTCTTCTTTAACATGTGAGTATTCGTTACTTTTCTCTCTTCGATGGTATGTTGCTGGCAGAAAAATTGAACAGACGGGCAGAATACTTCGGAGAATTATTAAACGATAAAGGTGTATACGAACAACGGGCTATACGAAGCATTGAGAGCACTAGCAATATCAGAGAAACTGATACGATTAGTTAAAATGACTTTAACCAATAAAGTCATGGTAGAAGGCAGTTTTTCAGATCAGTTTAACGTCAACAGAGGATTAAAACAAGGTGACCCCCTGTCAACAGACCTATTCAATCTAGCACTAGAAAAGATAATTAGAGGAGCCAATACCCAGACAAACGGCACGATTCTTAACAGAAGACAACAGTATATAGGTTTTGCAGATGACTTGGTGTTTCTGACACATTCAAGAGTAGAACTTCAAAAAATGTTCAAGCAATTTAAAGAAGAAGCAAAAAAATATGGCCTGAATATAACCCAAGGAAAAACCAAGTATATGGAAATGAGAGGAGAAAACACTGAAGAAAATAAGTGCATTGTAAGGACAAATGACAAAGATTATATATTTGAGAAGGTAACTGAATTTCAGTACCTTGGAGTAACAGTTACAAATAGAGGAGACAAAGAGACCGAGATAGATAACCGGTTGTTGAAAGGTAGCAAAGCACTAGGTTCATCAAACGCACTGTTGAAGGCAAAAAACGTGTCCAGCGAAGATCCGAGCGAGAGTGAGACTAAAGTTGTGCTCACTACGGAGAGCAATGGATTGTATCCTCGCTCCGGTCCTTGCTCCCTGGTATTTATATTCGTTATATTCGTGAATTCTCGCATTTAAAATAATGTATTTATTTTACATAGCGATCGATAATATAGTTTCGATTACTATGTAAAATAAATACATTATTTTAAATGCGAGAATTCACGAATATAAATACCAGGGAGCAAGGGTCGGAGCGAGGATACAATCCATTGCTCTCCGTAATGAGCAAACCCTAACGGTGTTGTATGCATGTGAAACTTGGACATTGAACCAGAAAGAAGAAAAAAAAGCTAGAGATGTAGGAGAGAAAAATATTGAGAAAAATTATTGGTGGTATAAAGGAGGCTAACGAGGAATAGCGCAGAAGAACAAACCAGGAGCTAATGGAGATGTATAAGAAACCTAAAATAACTCAAAAAATCAAGGTACGGGTAGTTAGATGGTTTGGGTCATGTTTTACGAATGCCACAAGAAAGAAACTTCCTAAGAGTTTTATCAGCAGGAAAATAAGGGAAGAAAAGAAGAGGGAGACCACAAAGGAAGTGGTTTGATGCCGTCCGGACTGACCTAGAAGAAATGGATACAAGATACTGGAGAGGACAAGTACAGGACCGCAAAAAATGGAAGAAATTAGTCAAGACTAACGAAGCTAAGGGCCTCTAAGGCCTGTAGTGCTGTTATATAATATATAAAAAATATATACGAGCATTATGTAGGTATAAAAAATAAGATATAGGGAAGGAAGAAATAGAAAAAATGGCTCGATGATGATTGCCTGAAATTCATAAAAGAAAGAATTATCGCTAGAAGGGACAGGCTACAGAATTCCTCGCACAACAACAGTTTAAGGTAGAAACAAACAATAACAGAGACAAGAAAACGAATGAAAAGAAAAAAAGAATGTGTGTGTACTTTGTACGCACGTAAGAAGTTATACTTCTATTATATGATTTCAACTAAATTAATATACTTTAAACAGTTTATTTATATTTTATTTAAATATTAAACTAATTTTAATACTTACTACTTTTCAAAAAATTTAATTAAAACAGTACCAAAAGTTAAAAAAAATAAAAGAATAAAACACACACAAACACATTGAACAATGCTACAAATGATTTCTGAACAATAATAATTGTTGGAAGAATTTTTAGCTAAATACGTATTTTCTGAAAAAAAACTTATACAGGGTGTCCAGAAACTCTACCGACAAACGAAGACAGGAGATTCCTCAGATAATTTTAGGACAATTTAACCCAATTCAGCTAGTCCGAAAATGCTTCCTAAGGAAGCTAGAGCTCTTTGAAGATGGCGTCATGTAATTAGTTTTTCTTAAATACCTCCAGAACGCTTCTATTTAGAAAAACGAAAATTGGTGTACCTATTTACTTTCCAGAAATGAATCGATTCCATCCATTACGAATTTCAAGTACCGGTCATAGGCGTCCTTTTTGGGTAGGGCAACGGTTATTTTATCGCCTAACTTTTTTGTCTTTAATTTTTAAGCATTTTTGACTCTGAATTATTAAATTGTGAGGTATTCTAGTACTAAAAGGTACTCTTACTATTATAAGTCGATAGGATACACCGTTTTCTAGAAAAATCGATTTGAAAATTTTTCGTTCTTTGAATTTCAAAAAAGAAGATTCAAAAAAAAATATTTAGAAAGATGAAAACTGGTACATTTATTTATATTCCAGAGATAAATCGATTTCACTAATGGCGAGTTTCTAGTTCCGGTCATAGGCGTCCGTTTTGGGTAGGTCAACAGTCATTTTATAGCATAACTTTATTATCTTTAATTTTTAAGTATTTTTGACACTAGATTATTCAATTATGAGATATTCGAGTACTAAAAGTTACTCTTGCTTCGAGTACTAAAAGTTACTCTTACTTGTAAAATACATCGTTTTTTTTTAATTTTTTTCAACTTTTTTTTCAAATTCCCAAAACCAAAAACATTCAAATCGATTTTTTTAGAAAACGGTGTGTCCTACCGACTTAAAGTAAGAGTACCTTTTAGTACTAGAATACCTCACAATTTAATAATCCAGTATCAAAAATGCTTAAAAGTTAAAGACATAAAAGTTATGCGATAAAATAACCGTTGCCCTACCCAAAATGGACGCCTATAACCGGTACTAGAAATTTGCAATGGATGAAATCGACTCATTTCTGGAAAGTAAATATGTATACAAATTTTCGTTTTTCTAAATAGAAGCGTTCTGGAGGTATTTAAGAAAAACTAATTACATGGCGCCATCTTCAAAGAGCTCTAGCTCCCTTAGGAAGCATTTTCGGACTAGGTGAATTGGGTTAAATTGTCTTAAAATTATCTGAGGAATCTCCTGTCTTCGTTTGTCGCTAGAGTTTCTGGACACCCTGTATAATAAATATACTTACAATCATAAAATGTATAAAAAAAAACAAAAAAATAAAATTTTCTATTGGGGTTCGAACCCGCTTATGTTTGCGCAGTTAGTATTGGAATTCATTCATCTTACACTTCTACCCACGGAGACACCTGCATCATGTGGGAAGATCGACGAACTAAACGGTTTAAACTTTTGACAGTTCTGAATTTAACCAAATTATTTTGATTTTTGCAGAATTGAAATGATAAAATTCAACAAAACATAGAATACGAAAACAATATATTAGGTGAATATTGACAGAAATTTTGATGGTAATCAAATTATGTAAATCAAAGCATTACAAGCTATTTTGATAGGGCCATTTTAAATTTTCCAAATAGGTAGGTACCTATGTAATTTTTTTATTATGATACTGAAACATTTACAATTATTATGTACCTGTCGCTTTTAAAAACTACTTAAAAAGTCACTACAATTATAAACTTGCTTTTTTCTCTATCATCACAACAATAAAAACCAATATACACAACATTTGTTGATCCATAATCTCTAACAATTATTGACAGATGATTTTTAACACCCAATACGATCCCGTATAACGTTTGAGCGACTAAATATACTGTCATATAATATAACGAGAGTTGACTAATATACTGTCGGTGTGCGCATGCGCCAGGGAATGTAAAAATTCACCCTCGTGCCTCAAGAAGTATAACTTCAAAAAGCAGTATCAGAAACAGAGATATGGAAAAAAGAAAGAACAAACAAATAAGATAATTTTTTAAACCAATTTCAGAGATCAAGATCGGGTACCCAGCAAGAACAGGAAATTTTCCTCAAAACGACAGCGGGCAGCTTATTAGGTACTGATGACAACTGTTAAATGACCAATGTAGCAGAAATACATCAAACATAGTGCATACAGCTAAAATAGAAGACCGATACCCGACATACGAAGAAGTAACCCAGGCAATTAAAAACTTAAACACAATAAGGCAGCCTGCAAAGTACTTGAATAACGGAGGACGCGTTGTACAGATCGGTATACAAGCTAATTCAAGGCATTTGGCGAGAACATGGTCGCATTCAGGAGACGAAAAACTGAGGGAGCAGTTCCCGATGGAGCGGTAACAGTTGTATTTCGTCATGTGAACGCTCTGCTCCCTAAATTCGTGACAGCCTATAACTTTCTGTTATATGTGAGGTTATATACTTGCTTCTGCGCAATACATTGTTTTTTACTTCATAATCATGATCAAAAACCATGGATTGTTTACCGTCTGCGCTATTTTCTAATTGATAATTAGTACTTGACGCCATCTTTCAACAAGTCTTTTGACAAATTCAAAAAAGTAGCATACGTTGGACGGAGGTAGCGGAATTAAAATATGCTCACTGTCATGGCGACCGTTCCGTAACACGTTCCGCAAGTAGCGCCACATTCAGAGAACGAATTTTCAACAGTTGAGGAACCGCTCCGTCACTTTCTCGTCTCCTGAATGCGACAAATGCCAGATGAATATAAAGAAGGAGGTACTGTACCAATATTGTACTACCTACAAATACTTGCAAACATTCTGCTAGAAAGAACCAAAACATACTCAGAAGGAATAGTTGGAAATTATCAATGAGGAATTAGACCAGGTCGCTCTACTATTGACCAGATGTTCAGAATAAAATAAATAATGTAAACATGCTGTGAGTTTGATCGTGAGATTCATCAATAATTTTCATAGATCTTTGATAGAGTATGTAGGATTAGACCATTCGACGATGATAGAATGATACAAGAAGAATCACAGGAACAAACAGGGTCGAAAATAATAATGTGCGAATTACAACAGGCAAATAAAAATGCAAAGACCGCAAAAGCAGTAGGACCAGATCAGATACCCACTGAGCTAATTAAATGCATTGACGAAGAAACACTGCATATACTTTTAGATCTATTCAACAAGGTATATATGTACAACAGAAGTACTAGCCCAGGATTGGTTGCTGTTCACGTTTGTAATACTACCTAAGTCAGTGCATGCGACAGAATACTCCCAGTATAGAACAATTTCCTTAATAAGCCACACACTTAAGATATTCCTCAAAATAATACATGCAAGGCTATACAAAAAAATAAAAGAAGATGTAGATGACACCCAGTTTGGATTCAGAGGAGGACTAGGAACGAGAGAGGCTCTGTTCGCTTTTAACTTTCTCTCGCAAAGACGACTAGATATGAACCAGGATCTCTATGTCTGCTTTATAGATTATCAAAAGGCTTTTAGAGTAAAATAGAGTACGACATCAGAAACCCGTAGATCTTTTAAAAGAAAAGAATGTGTACAGTTGAGATATAGGTACCGGTTATTGTTAATCCGTACTGGAATTAAACAGCAAAGGTTAAAATCGAAAATGTCCAAACGGAAATCATAGAAATCAAAAGAAGTGTTAGACAGGGTTGCGTGTTGTCTCTATTGTTATACAATCTGTACAGCGAAGCTATTTTTAAGGAAGCAATATCAGTCCTTTATGCCCTTCAAAACCATAAAAAATAGAAAGAACTAGCAAGACATACAAAGATAAAACTATATACGACAACAAACAATCATACGACCCGTAGTGATGTATGGTAGCGAAATTTGGATGATAACAAAGGAAAACGAAGAGAGACTACGTGTTTGGGAAAGAAAAATCCTAAGGAGGACCTTTGGGTCTATGCTTGATGAATCAGTAGAAAAAAAAACTAACAGAGAGCAGGCGCTTACATAAAAGAAATAAAGTCCAGAAGACTCCAATGGGCAGGACACCTTTGAATACATGCTGACGAAGGAGTAGTAAGGCTGGTATGGAAAGAAGTCCCCATTGAAAGAAGACCACGCTGACGCCCACGACTCCAGTGCGGTGGGGAGATAATATAGAAGGAAACATGAAAGCTATGGACATGGAGAATTGGATGGAAATTGCTCAAGACAGAAGAATGGAGGCATGTTGTTGAGTCGGCTAAATCCCACGAAGACTTTTATAACGCCACGGAGTAATTAAATAAGGGAGGAAGAGGGAAGAAAGATCAAAGAATTTATTGATGATAGGTGTAGATAATTCAGTAAAGATTTTTATTAAACGCTTTTCTTTACTTCAATAGATCTTTAGACGTTAACTTGACTGACTTTTCTTCAATGCAAATGAATGAAAATTTGCAGACATATGCATTCGCGCGAACAATACACGAATAGTCAGTAAAAAAAAAATATGTCTATTAATTGTTAAAATAAAAAAAAGATTTTAATGGAAAATACTTAAATTATCTTGTTTTTTACAATTTAGAAACTTGAAACTTTTACGGATTGTAGCTAATGATATGAGCTATACATAATTTTACTTTTTACTTTAATTGTTTACGTTATGCTTTTTAAACAAACAATAAAGTTTCAAATTTTGAACGCTCATATATTTGTTTATATATAAATCGGCCTTTATTCAAGTCAAATTTCAATACGATACGAAACAAAACTTCAACTTAAACTCGAATTAAAAAAATTCGTGTTTTTATCGTAGTCTTAGAAAAACCACCGGTAGAGACGTTTTGTGCTACAATTAAACATTAGAATTCGTCTTGTCGTATTAATTAATTAAACGCTTTCCTTTAGTTCAATCGTTTGGGTCAAATCTTTGGACGTTAATTTGACTGTCTTTTCTTCAATGCAAATGACTACAAATTTGCAGACATATGCATTCTTGGGAACAATACACGAATAATCAATAAATTTTTTTGTTTATTAATTGTTTAAATAAAAAAAACGAATTTAACCGAAAATGCTTGAATTCTCTTGTTTTTTTACAATGAAGAAAGTTGAAACTTTTACAGATTGCAGTTAATTATATGAACTATACATAATTTCACTTTTTACGTTAATTGTTTACGTTATGCTTCATAAATAAACAATAAAGTTTCAAATTTTTTGCCGATTCCGACTACTTTTCATGTTTGTACATCATATGTTTTATACATATTTTAATAAACATGACGATATATTATAATGTTTGAAACGGGTAAGACTAAAAATTGAAAAATAAAAAAATATGAAACAAATATTTTTAAGAAACGCTTTTATTTAGTTACGAGTGACTAAAATTAAACATATTATAAAAAAATGAACTCTAAAAAGAAAAAACGAAAAAAAAAATGAAAAATCTAACACATTCGTTAAAGAAAAGCGTGGTGCGAAAACCGTTTATTCAGTGAAGACGCGCCACGCTTTTCTTTGACGAATGTGTTAGATTTTTCAATTTTTTTTTTATTTTTGCTTTTTAGTTGATTTTTTTTATAATATGTTTAATTTTAGTCACTCGTAACTAAAGAAAAGCCTTTCTTAATTTTTTTTTTATTTTTTTAATATTGGTGTAACTGAGAATAAAACATAACAGAGATAAGCAGCCTTAGCATAGGTATAAAAAGGTATTCAAAATACATCACGTTAAATAATTTTACGCATTCATCCCCTATTATCTAAGTTTAAACAATTGCCACTGAATTGTTTGTAAATCATATGGAAAATTTGGCTATTTAAATTAAAATCACATAACCAGTAGCACCAATACTTACAAACTAAAATTGGTTTTAATTATCTCAAAATTTAATATTATACATATTAAACTGTTGAGTGTGATGACTAAATCGTATTTCAATTATTTCATGTGTCAACTGCACGAACCACACGGCGCAGGTGTTTGGAAAAAAATTATAAAGGGCATTTTCATTGCATTAATTTACCCTTTTTTTAATAAATTGTTTATACTACAAAAAATACTACATTTAAAGCGTTGGATTAGTCCACATATCATATCCTTTGGGCTATTTTTCAAAGAGTATCATGTTTTTTGTTTTGTCTACTATTTTTTTCCACTCTCTTCGGTTCTGAATAATTTTTCTCCAGTTTGCAATTTCCATCTTTGATTTATCTTCTAGTAGTTGGTTTTTCCATTTTATTTTTGGTTTTCCTGTTTGTCTGTTTCGTACTAATTTGCCAGTTCGTTATTCTCTTAACTAATGCATCTTCTTCTCTTTTTTGTATGTGTCCAAACTATCTCAGTATTTGTACTTAATAATTTTTACAATCTTCCCCTTCGGTTATATTTAATATTTCATAGTTCATGAGTCTTCTATATTCTCCTTATTCTGTCTTTATTGGGCCGTATATCCTTGTAATAATCTTTCTTTCAATTATTTTTAGGTTCTATTCATCTTTTTTCATAAGACACATTATTTCCTCTCCACATACGATCACCGGTCTAATTGCTGCTTAAACATTATATATCTTTGTCTTTGTTTTTTTTGCTCACGTTTTTGTCTTTAAGTCGCCAGTGATAATATTTCCACTACATCCCGTTCCTCGCTTTCATCTTTAGCTTATTTCTACACTCCTTCGATTTTGCTTACCACTAATACCCCCAAATATTTAAAGTAATTTATCCTCTGGAACTGATTTTCAACGATTTTTATTTCTGTTACTATGTTTACATCGTCTCTTGTACTTATTAAGTATTTTGATTTATTCTGATTGATTATTATTAGTCCTCTGTCCTTTGCTTCTTTGATTCTCTTATCAACTTTAGAAGTGTTTATTCTATCTTTTGTTTTTCACGCGCTGTCAATGCTAGATCATACCCGTATCTTGATTTGTGTTGACTTTCGAATAATTGACTTTCTCAGCTCTGTGTCTCTGATTACTCCTTCTAGTATGATAGTATGATAGTAGTTAGCGCCGTTGACAGACTATCTCCTTGTCTTTTGCCTCATTCTATATTGATGTCGTTTGTATCTCCTTCGGTTGTTTTGTGTCTTGCTGATGTGTCCGTCATTCTAGTCAGTCTTATAAACTTGTTGGTATTTCCATCCTTTTCTTATGATTTTAGTTAGGATATTATACGTCGTCTTCAGTAATATTATAGCTCTATAGTTGTTGCACTTAATTGTATCCCCCTTTTTAAAAATGGGTATGATGGGTCCGTGATTATAGCAAGCTCTGCTGAACAACTCCAACTACTACTGAACAAAACAAACAATTTCTGTAAAGAATATGGACTAAAAATGAATATAAAAAAGACCAAATACATGATAATAACTAAGAAAACAAACATACAAACAAGCATACATTTGGGAAATGTGCCGATAGAAAGGGTTGATAAATACAAATACCTAGGAACCTGGATTTCAGAGAAAAATGATCAAACAACAGAAATAAGGACCAGGATAGAAATAGCAAGAAATGCGTTTGTAAAGATGAAAACAGTTCTCTGCAACAAAGACCTTAGTTTAGAACTGAGAGCAAGAGCTTTGAGATGCTACGTGTTCTCGATACTACAATATGGACTTGAAAGCTGGACATTAAAGCAAGAACACATAAATAAGCTACAGTCATTTGAAATGTGGTGTTACAGAAGAATGCTTAGAATAGCATGGACACAGAGGAAACCCAACACGGAAGTACTGCGAGAAATGGGTAAAGAATGCGAAATAATAAACACAATAAAAATAAGAAAGTTACAATATCTGGGACACTTAATGAGGGGACCGCGATATGAAATGCTAAGACTGATAATACAGGGAAAGATAAGAGGCGGAAGGAGTATAGGAAGAAGCAGAGTGTCATGGTTAAAGAATTTAAGGGACTGGTTTAGATGCAGTTCTATAGAACTCTTTAGAGCAGCGGTGGATAGAGTAAAGATAGTGATGATGATATCCAACCTCTGATTAGGAGACGGCACTTGAAGAAGAAGAAGAATGATGTGTCCATTTTTCCGTTATACGTTTCATGTTTCCATACCAATCATCATGTCATACCATTCATGTTTTCGTGCTTCCAAATTTTGGCCATTAGGTTCTACAACCGTTTCAATATTTACTCTCCTGCATTTATCTTCAGTCTATTGTTAATTTCATCTGGATCATGAGTTTTGTTTAGTTTTATTTGTTTTACATCTCTGAATACTGGATAGGCAGGTCGGTGGGTGCGTCTTCCTCTGCAACTGTATTATCTATTATTTCTTCCTATTCTGCATATGTCTCTTGGTTGGTTTTGTACCGATCCGTAAAATAGTTTTCCCAATCATTTTTGTTTATATTTACAGATGTTTTTTTGGTACTATATTGTTGTTTTATATATTCGAACACTCTTTTTTGAAGTTATACTTTTTAGGCGCATTATGAGTGAATTTTCATAATACTGCGCACATGCGCACACAGACAGTATGGCGTTTAGCTGCTAAATGCTTCAAGTTATAATGTATAAATATATCAGTGAAAAGAAAAGGTGTGAAAAGAATATACTAGTGTTTTAGTAAATATATTTATTATAGTTTTTGTGTCTTTGGATTTGTCTTTCTCAGGAGTAAGATAAGTATTATTAAAACATTTTTATTTATATATTGTTCTAAGACAACTGTGCCAAGCTCCTTGGTACATTTACAACGATAATATACATAGGGATCTCCAAGTCCAAACCGTCAAAGAAGAAATTGTTTCTCTGTGCTCCAAGTACCATAATAGACTACAGGTTCACCCAAACATATTGGTCACCAATCTTCTGACACCCCTACAGAACAGAAGAATAAAAAGAACAGACACTCTTGACCTCAACACTAACTAATCATTCAAACTTATTACTTTATTACTACTGTATTACTATTCAAATTAATTCAATTAATTTATTAATAACTGTACTAATTCAATAATTATTGTACTCTTTTAGGTATTCACCACTGGGTGAATACTGACTGTGTCACACTCTTAACACTCATATGTATTGTTTATTATTTTTTATAAAATAGATTGCAATAAAATGGATGTAAAAAAATTTATATATTATACTTCACTTCGTCTGTTTGTTACCGTGAATTGTCATTATGTCCGAGACGATACAAACACAGACCCCGTAGCATGATTGGTATAGCATTCGGCTAGAGATCGAGAGGTCTTGAGTTCAAATCTGGGCCATTCATATTCTTTTTTATTTTTGGAAAGTGGTAAGCATTAAAATTAGTTTAATATTTAAATAAAATTAAAATAAACTTTTTAAAGTATATTTATTTCGTTGAAATCATATAATAGAAGTATAACTTCTTACGTGCGTACAAAGTACACACATATTCTTTTTTTTTTTTCTATAAAACCTTTTGATCTAGAACTTTCCCGAAAACTTCTGTTTACTCAATATTTGTATAAATAAATAATCATTTCGTTATAAAACGAAACAACAGCCGTCTTATACAGCCGTCTTATTTTAGTTAGTTCCCTCAGTTTAGTAGGGCGCAAAAGCGCTTTTGGCGCTCTCTGAACTAATTAAAATAAGACGGCTCTTGTTTCGTTTTACAACGAAATGATTATTTATTTATATTAGTTTTACTCCTATCCTAAAATATAGGGGACTAATCTTCGTTGGACTTTTACCACGCTGGACAGGCGGGAAGTGAGATGTAACTGTTAAATTCCTTCAGCCTTCTTTGCTCCGGCAATTCGTTGGCTTGCAAATTTTAGAAACAACGAAGGTATTACCAGAAGATTGGTCCCAATAAAGTTTTATTTTTGATATTATTTTAATTTTAATAAAAGTAAAACTTTCACTTGACTACTCTTGTTCCTTTATTATTTATTTATAACTGTTGCATTTGTTCAGAAATCCATGTCTCTTTCTTTCATATATAGAGTTTTGTTTATTTCTGTCTTTCATTCTCTAGCCATTTATTTCAAGTTTTTTAATTTAATTTTTTTTTGTGACATTCTTTGTAATAAATTTTCGGATACAATCAGTCCTATTTTCACATTGATGTACAATTTATTTTCGATATAGTGAAATTATTTGTGATAAATGTTCCAAATTCAATATTTTAACAAATTTATCAACAAAATAATTTTTTTTAAATACCGGTTGACTCATGTCCCTTAGAGACTGAATTCATTGTACTTACGTCAAAGTTTTAGTGTTGTAAGGAGGTTCCCTAAATCTGACAGAAGTGAAGTTCTTCATTCATAAAATAATACATTCGCAACCAAACACCATGTCTAATTCTACCGTTCCACCGCAACTTGGTTTAAGTTTAATGCAACAATGACACAAAAGCGGAATAATAAATAGCTGAAGTGAAATAGTTTATGCTAAATGGATTAATGGATTACTCTCCTATTTATAATAAAAGGTACATTTCCATGGGCAGATTTGGCCCAACTAATTATCATTCTATAATAAGCTCCGAATTTCGATAATTTCGCTAATGATTTATCATTATGAAAAATACACTATAATTACAAGAAAGAGGTGCTTAACAAAAGTTAAAATTGATTTACAACGGTGAAAATTACTATTATTATTATCACAATAATGGTTCACCTCATTATTTTCACTTTTATTGAAAACAGCAAACAATATTGCAATACTCGATAACAACCCCACCTTCTTCTTCTTCTTCTTTTTGTGTAGACATGACTCTGTCTGTTTTTCAATGTGCCTTCAGTAAGTTCTCATTCCATCGTTTTCGTGGTCTTCCCACTGATCGTCTTCCTATTGGGGAACCGTCCCTCGCCGTCCTTGCTACCCTATCGTTGTCATTCGGCTTATGTGGTCGTTCCATTCAACTCTTCTGCTTCTTACCCAATTCTTAATGTTGTCCACCTTGCATCTCAGTCGAATATCTGCACTTCTAGTTCTAATCCATAGTGTCTTAATTACCATGGATTTTTCGATCTCAAGTGTTTTCATCTCTGCTCTTTCTAGCATTATTTTTGTCCTTTCTGTATCAGGTCGTGTTTCTGCCGCATATGTCATTATTGATCTGATGACTGTTTTGTAAATTTTGCCTTTCACTTCTTTTCCGATATTTTTATTTCTCCATATTGTTTCATTCTGGCAACCTGCGGCTTGTTTATTCTTGTTTATTCCTGCAACCTGTTTGCTTTACTCGCTTGATTTTCCACTTCAGTTTCGAGCTTTCTGTAACTAGACAGTGTGATGCCTAGATATTTTACACTTTATGACTTGTTCTATTATCTGACCCTCCAGCTCTAATTTACACCTTTTTATATTTACTGTTATAACCATGCATTTGGTCTTTTTGGGGGAAATGAACATGTTAAATTTTCTAGCAGTTATATTAAATTGGTGCAGCATACGTTGTAAATAATCTTCACTTTGAGAGATTAGTATTGCATTGTCTGCATAGCAGATTATTTTAAGTTGTTTTTCTCCCATTTGGTATCCTTTTTTATTTCTTACTTTTTTATTATTTTATCCATGATCAGGTTGAACAATAAAGGACTCAGGGAGTGTCCTTGTCTTATCCCATTACCAGCTTCAATTTGGTTATTTAGTTCTTCATCTACTTTTACTTTTATTGTGTTGTTCTGGCAGATATTTTCGATCGTTTTAATTATTTATAGAGGTTCTTCTCTTGCGTACAATAAATAGATAACGTCCTTTAATTTGACCCTGTCAAATGCCTTCTTAAGGTTCACGAAGCATAAGTATGCCGGTTTGTTTTATTCTAATGATTTCTCTGGAACCTGCCTCATTATAAATTTAGCGTCGGTGCATGACCTTCCCGACCTAAAACCTTGTTGTTTTTCTGCTAATTTTATAATTTTATTCAGTTTGTTTGGTAACACTTTGGTCATTCATTTTACTGTTGTGTTTAATAAATTATATCCCCTGTAGTTCTCCGGGTAGGATTTTTCTCCCTTTTTTAAGAGAGGTATTAAAGTGCTTGATCTCCATTACCGTGGTATTCTGTTTTGTTCTATTATTTTTTGGATTCGTTTTATTGGTTTGCTGTTTGAATGTCACAACTCCTCCTGAATGACAGAATTATTTAAAAACTCAATTACCACTACTACTTGAACTGTCAATTTCCTTTTATATATTTTCTGACGTACCAAAGCTTACGAGAAATTTCGGGGTATTTCGAATATTGTAGATTTTTTATTCTTCTCTTTTGTCAAGGGACTATTTCTGGTCTATCAGAGATCTACTGATACCAACAGGGTAGATCACTTCCATGGTATAGGGCTCTCGATATGAACTACCTTGTATTTACTTCTAGCCGACAACTCGATGCAGTAGATTAGATCGTCTATGTTCTGCAGACGGTGTACGAGTCCTCCCAGTTTCGGATAACGTCCTTTCTTACGTTTGGAATTGCACAACTGTGCTGGGTCACCTCGTTCGAAAGCTATCTCGGTAGCATGCTTGTCTAATCTGGCGTTGGCTTTATCACTTCAAACTTTTACGACCTAATTCGTAGAGTTTTTCTAATTTTTCTTTCAATGCAGGTAACATATATACGTTCTTCTTTGCATGGAGGCAATCTTCCAAAAATAAGATCTTGAAGAAGCTTCATTTTCTTCCGGTGATCATCATCTATGGGGAATAAGCAGTCGCCTTATGTTCGTAACTTCAATAGGTCAGCAGGAACAGAGAAATTGAAATATTCCAATCTTTTAGAAATAAAAGAATATCTCGTAGAAGCGGGAATGAAAACTGCCAAAAAACTAAGAACAAAAGAAAATAGATTAAGTAGCGGGACAGTTAAATTAATGGAAAGTATACGAAAACTAATAAGCGAAAACAAAAGAAACACAGTAGAATACGTAGAACTAAACAAACTTATTAGGAGAAAAACCGGAGAGGATCTAAGACAACACACTGAAAATTAAATCGAGAAAGTAATTGAGAGAAATAAGGGCCTAAAATTCTTACGACCAAATTTAGGGAAACCACTACTCATTCCAATAAAGGATGAAACAGGACGGGAAGAGAGGAGAAAAGATAAGATATCAGAAGAAGTAGAAAGGTTTTATAAAGAACTATACACCTCAAAGAAAGACGCAAACCTCAATACTCAGGAATATATCAAGAAAACAATCACGAATGTAAACTCGAAACATTACTAAAAATAGAAAATTATGAAATAGAAGCAGCACTATCACAATTAAAAAACAACAAAGCACCGGGACCAGATGGAATCCTTGCTGAAATGTTGAAAGAAGGGAAAGAACAAATGTTACAAACATTAAGAAATCTATTTTATCAGTGTCTACACAAAGGATAAATACCCGACGAATGGAACGAAAGTCTTACAATCCTGCTATTTAAAAAAGGCGACAGAAAGGACATAAAAAATTACAGACCCTAAAAATTACGTAAAAATGCCACAAGAAAATAGCTTCAGAACAAAATTACAGACCCATCTCACTGCTATCGCAAACATATAAACTATTCATGAGGATTATCAACAACAGACTAACACACAAATTGGACTCGTATCAACCACTAGAGCAGGCAGGATTCCGAAAGGGATATAGCACTACTGACCATCTTCTAACAATTAGGACACTAATAGAGAAAGCTAACGAATACCATTTAGATCTGCACTTAACGTTCGTTGACTACGAAAAAGTATTTGACAGCGTGGAAATGAGGGTAATAGAAAAAGCTATAAACAACTGTAGAATAGATTCCAGATACAGAATGCTAATACATAATATATATATATATATATATATATATATATATATATATATATATATATATATATATATATATATATATATATATATATAAGAAAGCAACAATGACAGTACAATTGGAAGAAACCACAAAACCCATACCAATTAACAGAGGAGTGCGACAGGGAGATGTTATTTCTCCTAAGCTATTTACATTAGCACAGGAAGATGTTTTCAAAACAATGGAATGGACAAACATGGGAATAAACATAAATGGAAAGAAACTAAACCACCTAAGATATGCAGACGATGTAGTAGTAATAGCATCAAGTTTTGAAGAACTACAAACCATGCTAACCGAACTAGCAAATGAATCCGAACAAATAGGTCTAAAAATGAATTTTGCCAAAACAAAAACCATGACAAACATACAAGATAATAGAAACGTAATACTAAACGACACCACAATAGAAGCGGTTAATGATTATATATATTTGGGACAGATTTTTTTTTATTATTTATTAAATTAACAATGCACCTAATCTTAAGACTAACCAGCATTTTACATTTAACTTAATCTACTACTGTACTGTCCTAGGTATTCCCAACGGTTCACCTTAGAATTTAATAATTATTGTTGCACACATCACTGTTGTGGCTAGGTTCACTGTCCGAATTTAAACTGACACTGACATTTTTATAGATTTATCACTATCACACAAGTTCAAAAGGTTTGGTGCGTTTGAGCCTGCGGACTAGGTTTTGATTATCTAAAAGTTCCAACACTTCCCTGTTTGTATGGTTGTGGAGTCGTTTTTCGTGACCCTTGGCAATCTTCTTTATTTCTTCTTTGATTGTTGTTTTGGGACAGATGATAAAAATAAATAAGGAAAACCAAACATCGGACGTAAAAAGAAGGGTTAAATTAGCCTGGGCAGAATTTGGGAAATTAAAATGGGTCCTAAAGAATAAAAAAATACAAAAATACATACTTAAAAACAAGAGTGTTTGACCAGTGCATACTGCCAATTCTCACATACGCATGCCAAACATGGACCTTGACCAAGGCAAACATGGATAAAATAATGAAGACACAAAGAGCCATGGAGAGAGCAATGTTAGGAATAAAATTGACAGACAAAAAGCAAAACAACTGGGTAAGAAATAAAACAAAAGTCAATGACGCAGGATAACATATAGCCAGGCTAAAATGGAGCTTCGCAGGTCATAACGCTAGACAAACGCAAAATATGTGGAATACTACGATACAACAATGGAGACCATGGACAGGAAAGAGAGCAAGAGGACGACCCCAGATGAGATGGGGAGATGACATTAAAAAGATAGGAGGAACGCACTGGAAACAGAAATCACTAAACAGAAGCGAATGGAGGAAACTGGAGACAAAAAATTGGAAGAATTAAAGGGCAAAAGAAGAAAAAATTTTTAATTATCAGGACAAACATTAAAAGATATTGATAATCAGTTCTATTATGTCTTTTGACCATTCCGTCTGATTGCGGATGAAAAGGCATAGTGCGAGATTTTATTCAAAATTTGATCAGAAATTAATTCTAAAAAAACTCCATGTCATGATACGACGTGACGTGTGGTATGGATGTTCTGCTAGTGTAGTCGCTTAAATAATATTTATTTTTATAGATTTTTCATCACTTTGTGGCATTTAAATAAAAAATTACGAGGTTTTTGCATAATTAAACAGTTAAGCGCATAGGTATATCAATTAAGTGAAACCTGGCAACATCTCTGATATGACATTCTGGTGACTGCCAGTAGATTGTAATATAGGAAATTTATCCAGGAAACGCGGAATTATTTCTAAGTCGAATGTGTTCACAAACATATGATTTTGTTTTATAAGGGTTTCACTGTATCTCTAATGAAATATTTCAACATTTATCCCGATATGTATTATGAGTATCTTCTAGTCTCCACCTAAGCGTCTAATCGTATAAAGTAGTTCGGTAGTTTATAATATCAAAATATTAATACATCCTTAATGAATTTCGGTTAATTATTTTACTCATCATGGTTTCTCTTTCTGATTAGTCTCTACAGTCTTCTAGAATATTCCAGAAATTTCTCATGCTTAAAATCTTCATTCCACAAGTAAATATACTCAGTTTGCTATGGGTAAACGTATTAACAATTAAAATCAAAGAAATCCTACCTCTTTGAGCTTCACTACAACTAAAATATTCTTGATATTAATATGCTGAAGTTACTAGAAACAAAGTTTGTAGAAAAATTAAGGACATTAAGAAACAACATGTACAGGGCACGCCAAACCTTTGGTTTTCTTGTATTGCGCATAAATAATATGGAGTTTTTTATAACAAAACTTATGTATGTTTCATTCTATACTGGAGCTATTTTTTAGTGTCTGACCGATCCAATCCCACTTTCTGGATTTTATTTCATTTTCTACCATCTTCTGTTCGGTCAGGTGTAGCAGATCTTCGTTTCTGATGATGTTAGGAGATAAAATACGAAATTCTTCGTAGGCATTTTTTAACAAAGACCGGCAGTTTGTCTTTGAGGGTTTTTGTCATTTTCCAAGTTTCACATCCGTAGAGTAGAACAGACATAACATTTGACTGGAATATTCGGAACTTTGTCTTCCTTCTTTGCCAGACCTTCAAACAGGGTTAAGCATGCTGAATGCTTGTTGAGCATTTCTTATCCTTATGCGAATATAGTCTTCTGTACCTCTGCTTTCTGTTATGACACTTCCAAAATACGTAAAATTTTCTACATTTTCAATCTGCATCTTGTTAATAGTATAGTATGTCATTTCTCATAGGTTTGTTTTAATTAATATTGATTTTCAAACCTTTTTTTATTAGCTTCAGTGGAAAGTGTTTCCAACTGATCAACCTCATCTTGGAACCTTTGTTCTAATAGTCAGATATGGTCGGCTCATTTTAGGTAGCTTAGACGTGTGATTAACTTCCATTGTATCCCTCTTGTGTCGTAGTATAGTTTGGAAAGAACAACGTCTACAGCTATATTAACCCTTATCCGGGCAACACATTTTACTTACGTAACCGGGCAACTCGGGTCCGTTGGGCCCACTACTGTTCTTGAATGTACTATTCATATTTACCCATATATTTCTTATATTCTTTTTTGATTTTTTATTAAAGTTAAATTTAAATTATCTAGGTTAAAAAAGGTGCTACTATAGTATGCGGTCTACCTCGAGGGTGCTTTCTATCTGAAGGATTTGCACAAAATAATGAAATGCAAGAAAACTTTTGTAGAAAAAATATTTATTCACAAGTAATAAACATTTGGAGCCAAATAAAGACTACCTCGATACGTAACAAGTTGCTCATCTACCGTTATATGTTTTCCTTGTAAATAGTATTTCTGAAAGTTTTGGTTGACTTGAATCCACACATCGCGTATTGCTGCTAATTTGTCGCTTCTTCGTTCAGACCTCGTGTCCTTATCGTCAAATCGAAAAAATCTTAGCAAATTTTTGAATCGTTTTAACCCCATGGTAGCTTTAAATATAGTAGGTCCATAAAACTTACTCCAAAGTATATCTACATTATGGATGTTGGCACTCAGGTGTCCTGCAGTTAGTAGTAGTCCAATAGAGGCATATAGCTCTGTAGAGTCGCAATATGTCCAGTTCTCTATCCCCAGGACTTCTTAGGTTTCTTTATTTGTACACTTCACTATTTCGTTCACAATTTTTTCGTCCACAAACAAACAAAAGGAATTAACATGATCATCTACACTTTGACCAGGGACTAACATTACTTTGTGCATACGTCCTGTCGGTTGTGGTTAACTCTTCCAGTTAATTCCATCCTTAGTTTCAAAAATTACACACTCTGAAATCTGGGAACTTGTAGCTACACATTCTTCTTCATTATCACTTAATACTACTTGCTGATCATCCTCTTCACTTGCTTCCGAAAGATGATCTTCAATTTCAAAGTCACTTTCAATGCCACCTACTTCAGGAGATTTTTTATCATAGGAATCCCATAAATTATTAGCAATATCTTGAAGTTCTGCAGCTGATAATTGTTTTCGGGACATTTTGTTAGCACTATCTACTTTTACTGTAATTCAATATAATTTTAGGAGCTTAGTTGTCCACACTAACATCGATATCAGGCGACTGATAGCAGATGCATTATTTATTTCAAAATATGTATAGGTACCTACCTAACAATATTATTGCATTCCAACAATGATTATCAGTTTTTAAAATTTATTTAGAATAGATATAACACCTATTGTAAGCATCTTTTTGATGTTCACACCAAAGGGATGTTTAAATTGTTTTTACATGTTTAGACTTTATTATTGGATTTCCGGAATCATAAAAGTCGTTTAGATAATCCACAAAAACAATACCTGACTGCCAGTTTAACTTCTGTAACAAAGACTTAGACTTTAGGTATAAATACAAATAGGGTCCGACGGGCCCGTGTTGCCCCTTTACGTGACAAAATTCTTTCTACGCAATAATTTAAAAAATGATAATGAATATTTTAAATAGCTTATGACTATGTTGAAGGAAACATACTTCTAAACAAATTCAGTGATGCATAAAATTCAATAAAAAATTTTTATCAGTTTATGATAAAAGAATTGGCGTCTCGGGTCCGTTGGACCCACCTTGCCCGGATAAGGGTTTTAAACAAAAACGGACAAAGCACGTGTCCCTGTCTGACTCCGACTCCATTCATTATATATCACGCTGCGATTTGCCTCATTGTACAGTGACTTTATATTAGAAATTTTTTTTAAGCAGCTGTTAAATAACTGTATGAAAAAGTGTAACAAAAAATGCATTTTATTTGCAACTTTTTCTAAAATATTGTTGAATTACTAGTGTTAGCTTTTACATTTATATACACTTCTTCAAGAAATTAACGCACCATTTTAAAACTGGGTAATTTTTTGATGTCTCGAATTTTCTAAACCTGTTTTTTGTGAAAATTGTGATTTTTTCTCAAAGTTCGCGTAACCCTGTGGAATATTGTAGCATTTATAAAATACTGAGATTAAAACCCAACTATAGCCTCATGTTTTCTTAACATTTTGTTTTTTGATTCATTCGCTTATGTTGGATAATAAAAAAATTAGGTATTTTAACAACTAGCCTTGTTTTTCGTCAATGCAGGGTGTTTTTAAAATAAGTATGGCAAATTTTAAGTGACTCCATGAAAAAATAATTACAGTTTGTAGGGGGTGATTAAATTTTTATTGCAAACTGGCAATTTATTTATTGCTATAAAACCGGTTAAGATATGCAAGTGACATTTGGTGGGTTTTAGGAGGTAGTTATTGCACACTATTTGATATACAATTAAGAATTTAATATTCACCATTGGCGCGCATACGGGTAATATGACCCTTATGTGCGCCAATAGTGAACATAAAATTCTTAGTTGTATGTCAAAAAATGCACAATAACTACCTTTTAAAACCTACCCATATGCATAATTATCTCAACCCGTTTTAGAGCAATAAATAAATCGTCAATTTGTAAGAAAAATTTCAACATCCCCTATCTCGGAAAAGAAGTATTTGCGGAAATACGTTTATAAAGCAAACTCTCATTATTTATTCATGCAGAATTACCTACCCCTTAAATTATGCCATACTTATTTAAAAACACCCTGTTTTGATGAAAAACAAAGCTATACTAATAAGTCTAACACTGAACATAGTAGCTACTACTTGTTTTAAAATCGAACTGCGACAATAAATTAAATAACTAGTGAAATACCAAAAATTAATTATTTCAATAGTAATACAGTGCAGTACGAAAAAATAAACAAACTAGACCAATAAGTCAGTTTTATTATTTGCTTATATCAATATTATATCCAAACATAAACAAATAATCTATAAAAGCTAGAACGAGGAGGTAAACTGGTTCCACAGTCTTTTACGGAGGTTTGCCAAGACCGTACTCCAATTTCTTGCAAACAAATAATGATTATTAAAAATACATAATTCAAATCAATATGAAAATTCTACAGATAATAATACACCAAAAGCTCCTCTACAAATCAATTAAATGGATCACCTACATATTCTTCCATAGCCAACCAATCACTACAAACCAATATATTCCCATCACGAAAACAAGCAATTATATTTGATTCAATTGAAAACACCAAAATAGAAGATTATCTATCCGCTCTGAGTCTTCATATACATCCAACCCACATTATCTTTTGTTTAAAATTATCAAATTATAGAGTATGTATACAGTGCGTCCATCCCGAGGAAAAATCCCGAAATAGATCGATTTTTATTTTTAAATTCCGATTTTTTGGAATTCCGTCATACTAGTGACGTCATCCATCTGGGAATGATGACGTAATCGATGATTATTTTAAATGAGAATAGGGGTCATGTGATAGCTCATTTGAAAGGGTATTCAATTCTCTAATCACTAATATAAACATTAACATAATTATTTATACAAGGTGTTCAAAAAAACATTTTTTTAATCAAAATAATTGAGAAAAAAAGAAGAATGTATATAATTTATTTAATTCGAGTATGTAATTTAAAGTTTTTACTGTTGTCAGAAAACAGAAAAAAAATGTTTATTTGACAAATAAATTGTTTTCCGCTTAAATTTAATGTTAAAGCTGCCACCCACCTACCTCTTGGCAGTTTGAACATTTGTTTAAGCGAAAATCAATTTATGTTTGTCAAATAATTTTTTTTTCTGTTTTTTGACAGTAGTAATATGTATTTTGAATTAAATAAATTACATACATTCTTCTTTTTGTTTCAATTATTTCAATTGAAAAAATGTTTTTTTGAATACCCTGTATAAATAATTATGTTAGTGTTTATATTAGTGAATAGAGAATTGAATACCCTTTCTAATGAGCTATCACATGACCCCTATTCTCATTTAAAAAGATCATCGATTACGTCATCACGCTCATGTGGATGACGTCACTAGTATGATATATATGCCAAAAAATCGTAATTTAAAAATAAAAATTGACCTGTTTCGGGATATTTCCTTAAAGTTGCCGGTTTACGAAATAACGAATTTATATTCGCACTGTATATTTAGAAAATGAAAAGCTAGTTGAGGATTTTATAAACAAAAATGAAAAAATTTACATAAACCAACAACTTTTACAGGCTCGTAGACTAATTAGCCCTAGTCAGCGATTAATACTGTCCGGTGTCTGTCCCTCAATTCCACACTTAGTCCTAACATCTGCATTAAAATCACATAGAATAAATCTTCTGTCACCCTTAACATTCCTAAGAATAGGCACATCAACGCCGCAATTCCAGCATATTTTGAGTTTCAGACGCCAAATATACATATCTCCACTAAATAACCAGACCCTACCTGATTCATTTCTGATCACACATGAAGAAATGACATACAGGATTTTTCTATCATTAGATAACCAAGCTTACCAAACATGTAAGCAAACTAACCACCTAACAAAAAACTGCCCAATGTCTACTGAAATTACAACAGATAACCCAACACCAAATAATACATTTAGAAACATAGATCCGATCGAACACACAACTAATCCACCAATTCAAAAAACCCAGACAAACACTCATCAACAACAGTCATAAGAAGAAAACGTACAACAAAAAACCCAATCTCTAAATACCCAACAGTAAGAACCACACCTACACCCAACCAAAGAAGATTCTCAAACAACAAACGACCAAAAAATTGATGTAGAAAATAAGGCAATGCATATAGACACAGATAAAGTACAAAACAAACGCACAATATCCCAAATCTCTCCAACAACTACCACTTCTACAATGGAACCTATTTTCATTAAGCCAAAAAATAAAGAGAAAATAATAAAATCAGATCAAAATATCACACCAAAAAAAACACTGGAGAAAATGCTATAAGTTACACTAAAATATTATTTGATAAACCAAACTCCAACTACCCTATAAAATACGAACAGTTATTAGACTTTTTTGAAAACTGCGAGAACTCACCTGACCCTTTGAGTATCGCAAAAATGTATACAGAAGAGACAACAGAAGTCATAAATCTATTAACTGATATATACCCTTACCTGTAGGAAAAATTAAAGGCAAATGCACTAAAATAAGAAATAAAATATTAAAGCAATATATTCACACTGACATAGACAGTGACGCATCTACAGATACTTAACTCTCTAATTCAATGGAATATAAATGGGTATTATACCCATTTAGAAATTTTAAAATTATTAATTTCAAAACAAAAATCTAGTTTAATATGTTTACCTACAAGAAACCAATTTCAAAAATAACAAAACTCGCAACTTAAAGAACTTCAATTGTTTCTTTAGAAACCGAGAAAATGCGAAAATTGCCAGCGGAGGGGTAGCATCTACATAAAAGCTAACTTTGACGCTAAACCAATAAAACTCACAGCAGGCATCGAAGCAGTTGGAATTAGAGGCACAGACACAATGTCATTTTCAATTTGCAATATTTACATTCCCCCCAATAAAGAACCAGATTCAAAAGAAATCACAAACCTATTAAATCAACTACCTGCTCCACGGATAATAGTTGGAGATTTCAATGCACATAACCCGTTATGGGGTTCAACAAAACTAACATCTCTAGGTCGAAAAATGGAAAAAATAATAGAAGAAGTCAACCTAAATATCCTTCGACGGACAACATACGCGCTTCGATATAAGAACAGGTGATGGCTCCACTATAGATCTAAGTATTTGTGAACCATCAATGACACATGCTCTTACTTGGGATGTGGTACCAGACCTATATGATAGCGATCACTATCCTATTATACAGTAAAACCTGTGTAAGGCCACCTGTCAAAACCGGTCACCTGAACTAGCCGGCCAGTTTCAAAGTTCCCCAAACCAAAATTTGTGGACTAAAAAACCTGGTATTAGCGGCCACCTTTTTGTATCGGCCAATAGTTCTGTCATTTTTAGTGACCGTTATTGACAGGTTTTACGTAACAAGTAATGGACCGCAATCAACAACCCCACAGCAACCAAAATGGAACTTAAAAAGTGCAAATTGGACAGAGTTTCAAAATTATATTGAAAATAATCTGCAAAATTTAAATGAAAATGTAGATATAGACAAAATAATACATTCTCTGACAAACCTAATCACAGAATCAGCAAATAAAAACGCGGGAACAATTAACTACGATCACAAACATCGGTCGGTACCTTGGTGGAATCATGATTGCAAAGAAGCATTAAATCAATCTAAAAAAGATTTTAATAAATTCAAACGACACAAAACTCAAGAAAACTCTATTGAATTTAAAAAATTAAGAGCAGTTGCTAGGTACACTATTAAAAAAGCCCAACGCGACTCTTGGAAAGAATATGTCACCACAATAGATAGTTCAACCCCTATAACAACTATATGGGAAAAAGTCAACAAAATGTCTAGATCGAAACCTCATAAGTCAATCAACTTTTTAACTCAAAATAACATCATTTATAAAAGTCCAGGAGAAATATCCAGCATACTAGCATCTACTTATGAATATAACTCAAGTAACTTAAATTACACCACCAACTTCTTCAGTATCAAAACAAAAGAAGAAGAGAAACCTATAGAATATTACGATCAGAACAACAACGATCTAAATATACCTATAACAGATGAAGAATTAGAAAATATACTTCAGCATGGTAAGAAAACTTGTCCTGGACCCGATAATATACCGTTTATACTTCTTAAAAATTTAGGCCCTAAAGCTAAAGAATATCTACTCAAAATTTATAACATAATCCTATCCAAGAACGTGTTTCCAGAGTCATGGAAAAACGCAATCATAATACCTATTCCAAAACCAACTAAATCAAAATCAGATTCACAGACATACCGATCGATATCACTCACATGTAGCATAGGTAAGATATTAGAAAAGATAATAAACAACAGGCTTATGTGGTACTTAGAATCAAACAAATTAATTATTCCAGAACAATGCGGTTTCCGAAAACACCACTCAACTTTAGACAACCTTGTTGATTTAGAATCAGAAATTCACGAAGCATTCGCAATAAAACAGCACTGTGTTGGAATATTTTTTGATATAAGCAAAGCATATGACATAGTTTGGAAATATTTAATCATTAAAGCTCTCAGCAACTGGTTAATAAGGGGTAAAATATTAAAATACATTGCAAACTTTCTTTAAAACAGACAATTTCAAGTTCGAGCTGACGGAACATATTCACAAACAAAAATTCAACAAAATGGTATTCCACAAGGATCAAACTTAAGCACAACTTTATTCTTAGTAGCAATTAATTCGATCTTAACACAAATTGAAAACCCAGTTACAGCTAGATTATACGCTGATGGACTAGTTATTTTTCGTAGAGGAAAAAACATAACAAAATTCACAAGCATATCCAAAAAGCGTTAACACACATTGAAAAATGGTCAGCCACAAATGGTCTTCAGTTTAACACTTCAAAAACAAAAGCAATCTGTTTCTCAAAAAGAAATCAAATCCAAATAAAAGAATTATATCTAAACGGACAAAAACTCGACTATGTAGAAGAAATCAGATTTTTGGGTATGACTTTTGATAAAAAGTTAACTTAGAAGACACACATTCAACAGCTAAAAAAATCCTGTCTACCTGGTATAAATTTACTACGATCACTTGCCTACAAAAACTGGGGTGCTGATTATTCAAGTTGAATACTTATTTACAAATCCATAATTAGATCAAGACTTGATTATGGATCCATTGTCTATAATTCTTCCAAACAAACCCATGTAAAATCACTATATACTATACAAAATACTTCTCTACGTATTTCTTTAGGCGCTCACTATACAAGTCCTATTCAAAGTCTCTATTGGGAAACTAGAGAATTTCCTCTTCGTTTTAGAAGACAATATCTGAGCCTATCTTACGCAGCTGCAGTGTCATCAACCCGTAATAATCCAGTACTACAAACGTTTTCGCTGATCGATTTACAAATAAATTTCAACAATCACATCATATTGATCATCCTTTTTACTTCCGTATACAATTATACTTATCCAAATTAAACTTCCAATTTCCAAAAACTTACGATACCTCTTCAATCCAGATCCCTGCACCATGGACAATAGGACAATACCTCTTCCTACTATCGATATCAGTCTAACAAATTCAAGAAAATCAGGGATACCATCAATCGTCATAAAACAAAAATTTCATACACTATTAAATAGATATGGTAATACCTACAACGTATACACCGATGCGTCAAAAAATGTTTCTTGGAGAAGTGTAGTTAAAACAATATTTGGATCTGTTTTTTCGCAAAAAGAAAATGTTACTTGTCGGCTTAAAGTAACAGCACACGTATCTTTTTAATTTGTAGTATCTTGAAATTTAATTTTTTTACTTTGAAGTTACAGCAGTAGACAAGCAACTATCTCAATAAAATTTTTACTTCGGCAATGTTGACCAAGTCAATATTAAATTACTCATCTCTAAGACAATAAAATTCAATATTCATTTTGAATTTGTTTGTTGAGTAAATACTTCTTTTTTTGTTTTTAGAGATACCGATGCCATCGACGCCCCCCAGGGCAACCGAAATGAAAAGTAATTCAAACAAAGAAAGTAAGTACAATTAGATTTTTTTCGTTGTTTTTCATTAGGATTTTTGTTTTTCAGATATCTATTTTTTTAAAAGAATTATACACAAATTTACTGTATCCGCAAGCAAAGTTTTAGGCTTGATTAATGTTACACACTTTATTTGCTATTAAGAGTTATAAAGATATGAATTTCAATAACGTATTCAAAATGATTTTTATGATGTTATTTTGCATGAAATAAAAAAAATAATTGCAGTCTATCAACATTTTTATTTCTTGCATTTTTATAAAATATTTCTTTATTTTATATGTATATCCATATTTAGCCATAGTGAATGTACTATCGCGAAAAAGTGTTAATAGTTATTTTTATCTGAAGAAGAGGAACTGTCAAAGACAACAGAAGAAAATATGTGGTGTGAAACCCAATCAGGTGTTATTATTATTCTTTCCTGTTACCCCGTAAAGGAGCATATGGCATCCACGAAGCTTCTCAATTGGACTCTGTCTCTGGTCATAGCTGCTACCTTTCCTCAGCTCTTTCTCATACCTTTGTATTCAGCTTCAATTGTTCTTCTCGGGGTCGTTGCGGGTCGTCCTTACTTTCTTCGTTCTGCTACTGTCCATTTTAGAGCTTTCTTCCTCATAATGTGTCCCATCCAATTCCATGTTTTCCATTTAATTG
Organism: Diabrotica virgifera virgifera; assembly: GCF_917563875.1. Classification (NCBI taxonomy): domain Eukaryota; kingdom Metazoa; phylum Arthropoda; class Insecta; order Coleoptera; family Chrysomelidae; genus Diabrotica; species Diabrotica virgifera. Next base: position 125,589,039 of record NC_065452.1, read on the forward strand.
CAATTTCAATTGGCTCTCGTTTAGTTTTCTTCCAGATCTCTTGATTTGTTATGATTTTGGGCCAATATACTTTCAAAATTTTTCGGAGGCACCTGTTTACAAATACAGTTCCGTCTGTTATTGCCCAGGTCTCGAATCCATACAGTAATACTGTTATAACATTACTACTAAATAGTCTTATTTTGGTGTTTTGACTAATTTGTGTTGACCTACATATGTTTGAGAGTGTTCCAAATGCTTGTTGTGTTTTTTTAAGTGGATGTTTAATGTCCGCCTCGATTTTACCATGTACGCCAACTATACTTCCTAGGTAGCAAAATTCTTGTACCTGTTTTACTTCTTCTTGATTGACAGGCGGCATTAAATGCACTGTGATCAGATCGTATTGACTCCAAGTTAATTTGGAACTGTCTTCAGAATCTGAAATCGGACGAAAGTATGTTTACTCAGTGTGCTTGGACATACTGATATTGAAGAGAATGAAAGAGCAGACCTACTTGCCAGGGAAGGGGCAAAAAAGCATTGGTATTCCCAGAACCTCTTCTTATTCAATAGTCTAGTCGCAACATAGGGGGTCCCGTGGACACTTTTAGTTCGCCGAAATTTGATGGTGGTATTATAGGTTTTTTGGGTCGCTGAATCCAATGGAAGTGGTCTGGAAGCCCAAATGTGGTGCATTTAATTGTTATTAACAAATTATGGTAAAATTAGGTGTTTTTCAGGAATTATTAGAAGGTCTGTAAATAAATTGATAGTGTTAAGCTCTTCTATGGTGTATTTTTGGTCGCTGAATCGAATGCGACTAGTCGCGATTACTCAAAATGTGTTCTTATTTTGTTAATTACAAAATAATTGTTTATTCGCCGAAAAGCTCGAAATGCGTTATCTACAGCCAGTTTGTCATTTTTTTTCATAGTATTTTTATATGCTAAATCGATTATCACTAGTCGTGATAGCTTAAACCACGTTCCTACTTTGTTATTAATAAATCATTGCAAAAATAACCGTTTATAGTACGTTTACTCACGATTTTTGCTCTAAATTTTAAAAAACCACTTGGAATGACATGAAATCTATCATGCACGTGGCTAATATGTCCAACAAAACAAGTGATATTGTGCCAATGTGTGTTTTTACCCTGGGGGTCAGTTTCACCCCGTTTCGGGGGGTGAAAGACCTTTAACCTTTAAAATAAGTCCGGAATTGGATTAACTGATTAGTTCTAAGCAACGTTTGTTTTATACAGTTTTTCACTAGGTCAATACTTTTCGAGTTATTTACGAGTGAATATGCCCATTTTTCAACAAAACAACCAAATAACTCGAAAAGTATTGACTTAGTTAAAAAAATGTATAGAACAAAATTTGCTTAGAATTAATCAGTTTATCCACTTCCGGACTTATTTTAATGGTTTCTTTTTTCACCCCCGAAGAGGGTGAAACTCACTCCCAGGATAAAAGCAGACATCGGCACAATATCACTTGTTTTGTTTGACACGTTAGCTACGTGTGTGCTAAATTTCATGTCAATCCAAGTGGTTTTTAAAATTTAGAGCAAAAACCGTGAGTGAACGTACTATAAACCATTATTTTTGGAATAATTTATTAATAACAAAGTCGGAACGTGGTTTAAGCGGCTAGCGGCAATCGATTTAGCGTATAAAAATACTATAAAAAAGAATACAAACTTGCTGAAGATAGCGCATTTCGAGCTTTTCAGCGAATAAACTATTATTTTGTTATTAACAAAATAAGAACATATTTTGAGTAATCGCGACTAATCTCATTCGCTTCAGCGATCAAAAATACACCAGAGAAGACCTTAACACTATCAATTTGTTTACAGGGCTTCTAACAATTCCTGAAATCACCTAATTTTACCATAAACTGTTAATAACAATTTAACGCACCACATTTGGACTTCCAGACCACTTCAATTGGATTCAGCGGCCCAAAAAACCTATAATACCACCATCAAATCGCGGCGAACTAAAAGTGTCCACGGGACCCTCTATGTTGCGACTAGACTACAAGTGCCATCTCTGCGACGGACGTCGGTAATCATCATAACTATTCGGACTTTGGAGCCGGCTGCTCTGAAAAGTTAATTTGATATACATCCGTACGATTCTCTCAGGCTGCGCAGCCACGATATTCTACGACTCCCTATCATTTATTTCCTTGAATCTTTCCCTGCACAATCAATTGGAGCAAGTTGAATCTCTATCCCTGTCTAATGTGCCAGGGATATTCCAGTTTTCCTTATCCTTCTGAGAACCTCTTTGTTTGTGACGTGTTGTATCTACGATATTTTCAGAATTCGTCTATACACCCACAGGTTGAATGATTCCAGTATTTGCGTTGATACATCATTCAAGGTCCAAGCTTCCATTCTATAAGACAAAATCGAGAGAATTCGGCACCTAGCCAACCTAACTCTTAGCTCCATATCAAATCATTTGTGCAGAGCTTTCTTCTCATTTTATTAAAATTGGCTCTGGCCTAGCAGAACCTTTTAACAGCCTCAATTCAAACCAAATCTATATAAAACAGCAGGTTTTGCAGTTCACTCAATACGCAGAAATGTAGTACAGCACATAGAGAAAATTAAATAAATCACGTACGAGTGGCACGCTCTATACAGAGCTCTCATACCAAGAAAGTAACTGAAATCCACGAAAAGCTTCCTTGGACCTAAAAAAAATCTAAATAACATAAAAAATTTCTAGAAGAGATGGGGAATAACAAAACCAGATATAAAATAGAGGTTGAACAAATATAAAATGGAAGTTGAACTTCTTCTTCTTCTTCTTCTTCTAATGGCCCTTTGTGGGTCTTGACCTACTTAACAACGTTCTTCCATTCTGCCCTGTCGGATACTTTCCTTCACCATTGTCTGATGTTCATGTTTTTAATATCTTTCCTTCCTCTACGTCGTCTATCCATGTTTTACGGGCCTTCTTCTTGTTCTATTTCCTTGGTGCTTCCATCTCTGAATTACTTTACATCTAGATTATCTGGCATTCTTTTTAAGTGACCAAGCAAGTTTAGTCTTTATGACTTTACAAATCTAACAATATCTGCGCTCTGCATTAGTTCGTCCAGCTCGTAGTTCATTTTATTTCTCCACGAAACATCGCTGCAATGGGTTGGTCCAACTCTCTTTCTTAGTATTTGGCGCTTAAATAGTCTAAGTTAATTTTCATCAGTGGTTGAGAGGGTCCACTAGATTAATTACTGTTTTGTAGATTCTAAGCTTAGACTTACGATTGAGTAACTTACTTTTCATTGTATGCATCAAACAAAACACTTATGTCGCTAAGAATCTGTGCTTGTATTTCTTGAGTCGCGTTTTTGTTTTCATTTATTTTTGAGCCTAGGTAGGGAAAAGTGGAGGCATATTCGTAGATATGGTTGACTATCTTCAGATTCTTATGTTGAGTCGACTTTGTGCACTCCATATATTCTGTTTTACTTGCATTTGCTACCAAGTAGCAGCTTTCCGCTTTAGTTCTATAGTTTTTTCGCTTAATACCCTTTTGTTGCAGCTTATTATGGCAACATCATCCGCATATGTGGATATTTCCATAGATCTTGTATTAATACAGCCGTTCATATCCAATTTTCTAACAGCTTCCAAAGTTAGATTCAAAAGTGTTGTTGATAAGGCATCACCTTGTCTAACCCCATTTTCGATATCATATGCTTCTATAATATCTCCATCTATTCTCACCATAGCTTTGGAACCCTCCAGAGTCATTCGTATAAGTTTAACTAACTTATTGTGTATCCCTAATATAGATAGTTGCTGTAACATCTTTTGCCTATCTACTCCATCAAACCCCTGTTTGAAATCGATATACAAGTTGTATATTGGTATGTTATTCTAAATTATGGAAGTTGAACTACTAACCCTAAAGATACTGAGCTAAATGCAAGAAGAGACTAACACTATTTTACCTCTGTCTTTTCAGACCAAGAGCATTGCTCGTATATATTATTAAATTGCGTTTTCTTTTTAAATTTCCTTGCTTTATTTTATTTATGTTGTTTTATTACTAAAAAACTGCTTGGAAAACTGATATTTACAGATATTTAACAGCATTTAAACATTTTGATACTTCTAAAGAAAATAAAGTTCGGGTCCATTAAAGTAATGTTTATTTTATGAGTCTTAATTATTGTAGAATGAATTATGAAACAACCGGTTAGGAATCCGGGTTTGTCTGCGAAAAAAATTTGGACTTTATCTCATTGACACATACTTTAAGGGCTGGTCGAAATCGCAGTCTGTTTTCATATCTCTAATTAATTAGCAACAGCCCTTTAGGCTATTCATATACTTGGGTAGGTCTACTTGACCTATGGTTACCACCGAACGTTTATATTATGTATGGATGTGTGCCTACATGTACGGCTATGGATATAAGGCTAGCGCATAACGTGGTTAAATATTGTGAAAGTTAATAAAACGTACAAATATAATTACTGATGTAACTATGTATATCATACTATATAGGATATCAGGAGACTATACAGGGTGATTGATTAGTGGGGTAACGCTCAATATATCGGCTATAGTAGTAGATAGCAATAAAAGTTAATAACAAAAATTATATACAACTTTGGGATTCATATTACAAAATTAGTGTAAATGTTACTTATTTTATTTTATATTCAAAATCTCGTTAACTGCCCCATCACAAAAATATAAAGGTTTGTTATGTTATACAGGGTATGTGCAAAGTTATAACCAATTTTATATGAAATTCGTAACAAGTTCAACATCATGTATAAATAAAAATAACCACAACAGAAATGGTTTATTGGTGCCATATTTTTTTGTTGATTGTCAAAATTTTCAAAACTGATTAATATTGCTAATTTTCTTTATACCGAATACAGGATGAGTCAGAACGCAAATACATTATTTTCTCAGTTATTTTAAATGGAACGCCCTATATTTTATAACACTATTGAAAAGTACCATTATAGTCCACGGTAATAAGGTTTTTTCCATGACACTCGATCAGCCAGGGTACTGAAGCGTTTTTTCGACAGGTAATATCTATAAGAGCAAATTGTAACTATTTCCTGCGTAGGATCTGGCGGCCATTTTTATTTATAAACAATTAAGTGTCAAAAAATGGCATTTTTCCCTTTTTTTTCAAATCAATGGAAAACAGTGAAAGTTATGGTTTTTTTAGTACAAATATCTTTGAGATTATGGAAAAAGCTTTAAAATGACATATTACAAAGTTTGATATACTCATTTATTGTTAATAGAATTGCGAAAAAAGGTCGGAATTGCAAAAAAAAAATAATTTCGCAATATCTATTGTAAAAATTAGTGTACAGCTTTGAAATTTTTGTCATATAAGGGTTCTTTGGTGGTTAATATGTGATAAAAATTTCAAAGCGATTCATTCAATTGTTTAAATTTTATTCAAATTGTTTATCCCAGAGAGCATTTTTTTTACAATAACATAAGTCAGAAAAAAATGACGTTAGAACCATTCCACAGGTGTCAAATGAAAGAGCATGAGCTATATTTTCAAATTGGTTTAAAAAAAGCGAATAAAAAATGCATTTATTAGTAACAAATAATTATGCAAAAGTATGGTAAATCTTTCCTTATAAACTTTTTATTTTGTTATATAAGAAATTATATATATTTATTACAATTTTTTATCAATTATGATATAAATAACATTACTTGGTAGTTGTGCACTTAAAACAGGGTAAAAAAGTTAATTTTTTTGGAAAAAGTTATTCAAAAAGTTTATAAGGAAAGATTTACGATACTTTTGCACAATTATTTATTACTAATAAATGCATTTTTTATTCGCTTTTTTTAAACCAAGTTGAAAATATGCTCTTCCATTTGACACCTGTGGAATGGTTCTAACGTCATTTTTTTCTGACTTATGTTAGTGCAAATAAATTCTCACTGAGAAAAACAATTCGAATAAAATTTAAACAATTGAATGAATCGCTTTGAAATTTTTATCACATATTAGGCACCAAAGAACTCTCATTTAACAAAAATTTCAAACCTGTACACTAATTTTTGCAGCAGTTATTGCGAAAATAATTTTTTTTGCAATTCCGACCTTTTTTCGCAATTATATTAACAATGAATGAGTATATCAAACTTTGTAATATGTCATTTTAAAGCTTTTTCCATAATCTCAAAGATATTTGTACTAAAAAAATCATCAAATTGTACATCAAAAAATCAAGTTTCACTGTTTTCCATTGATTTGAAAAAAACAAAGAAAAATGCCATTTTTGACAGTTAATTGTTTATAAATAAAAATGGCCGCCAGATCCTACGCAGGAAATATTTACAATTTTTTCCTATAGGTATTGTCGAAAAAACGCTTCAGTACCCTGGCTGCTCGAGTGTCACGAACAGGGTATATTTTTGTCTTATTACCCTGGCCTATTACCATAGTTTAATTTTTATGTAATATTTCCTATGTCTAAATTTATTAGCTTTCGAGATATTTTCATTTCTCGGAGCAAATTATTAATAAGTGTCTAAATTTTTCCAAATTTTAAGTAAGCCATGACTGAGTGGTCCAAAACTGGCAGTTCATCGTGATAAAACTGTTATTGTGTTATTAAATAGTTGAGATGAATTTTACTGTTGAGGAAATGGTAAATGTGGTTGGATATTAGGGGAATGCAATAAAAATGCATTATCATAAGTAAGAATTTATCATGAGCGGTTCCCTGGAAGACGACAACCTACAAAACAATTTTTGAAAGATTGAAGGATCGGTTTAACCGCACTGGTTCAGATATGTATGAAAAACACGAACGAACAAAAAGTACTGTAACAGAGGAAAACGAAATAGATGTGTTGCTGGCAGTTACTGAAGTTCCACATACAAGTATTCTAAATATTTTCAAAGAAAAAGTACAAACTTACTACTCTGTGCAAAAAATTCTTGCAAAAACAGAATGCACCCTTACCGCATTCAAATGCACCAAGAATTAATTCAGGAAGATTTTGAAAAGAGAACATTATTTTGTGAATGGACCTTAGATAAAATCAATCAACAGATAGATTTTTTGGATAATGTACTATTTGTAGATGAAGCTACGTTTCATAAAAACAGTTCAGTCATGGCTTACTTAAAATTTGGAAAAATTTAGACACCTAATTAATAACTTGCTCTGAAAAATGAAAATATCTCGAAAACTAATAAATTTACACATAGAGAATATTATATAAATATTAAAGAACGGTAATGGTAATTTACAATACTGATATAAAATACAGGGTGTTCTATTTAAAATTACTGAGAAAATGATGCACTTGCGTTTTGACTCACCCTGTATTTGATATAAAGAAAATTAGCAATATCAATAATTTTTGAAAATTTTGACAATCAATAAAGAAATATGGCACCAATAAACCATTTCTATTGTGCTTATTTTTATTTATACAGGATGTTGAACTTGTTACGATTTTCATATAAAATTGGTTATAACTTGGTACATACCCTTTATATTTTTGTGATGGTTCAGTTAAGGAGATCTCGAATATAAAATAAAATACAGGGTGTTCTATTAAAAAAAAAACATAAGTTTGGTCTGTCACTAGGTTATTGAACACCCTGTAACATTCTAACTAATTTTGTAATAGGAATCTCATAGTTGTCTACAATTTTTGTTATTCACTTTTATTTGTATATATTACTATAGCGGATCTATTGAGCTTTACCCCACTAATCAATCACCCTGTATAAGAACTTAGAGTTAGTACAACATAAAGCTGATGAGACTATATTGTAGCAAGATATACGCCCAAAGGAACAAATAAGAAAGTATGGATGACAGGCAAAATTAAGTAATGATGGAAAAGAGAAAAGCTACATTACAACATATACAACACATATTAAAACTGCAGCTGGTCTCTACAATTTAAAGAAATCTAGAGGCCTAATAAACAATCAAATGAAGCTTAATAATAACAACTGGCGAAGAGAATATGAACACCTGGAGAAAATACGTTCAAAGACATGATGAAGCGAGAAATGCTCTCTCTCTCTTGTCGTTTCCCCATTAGTGAGGATCGTGATTTCTCCAATATTCCTAAAAATTTGATTACCTTGGTCTCTATTTTCAGCTGCTCTAAGAGCTTCGCAGAATGAGTTTCCAGCTGAATTATTAATTTGGTCAAACCATCTAGTTGGTGATCGTCATCTTGATCTTCTCCCCGGAACGTTTCCAGAAACAATTAATCTCTCCAAACTATCGTCACCTCTGCGAACCACATGACCGAAGAATTGCAGAATTCATTGCAGACATATTGTGGACAGTCCCTTTTTAATCTCGAGTTGGTTTAGAACGGAAACGTCTGTCCTATGAGCTGTCCAAGATATGCGCAACATTCTTCTTCAGCGCCACATCTCAAAAGCATCAATTTTTGGCGCTCGCTTGCCCAAAGAGTCCAAGTCTCTGCCCTATATAAAAATACTGAGAATAAAAGGGCATTCACCAGTCTCATCTTGGTATCTTAAGAGGTAGATCTGTCTTTTCTTTCCTAACTTTAGTTAGTCGACTCATAGCATATTTTGCCATACCAATAAGTCTCCGTACTTCTGCTTCACAATTGCTATACACTTGCAGCTTTCCCCTCAATATCGTGATACACACTATACTAAAATCACAATAAAGATGCACTAGAAATAAACAAACCAAGTCTGGTTAAATGTTACGAGGAGCACTCCTGAATCATGATTTACAATGTACAAACTTTGTAAATCATGATTTGGGATTTACAATGTATATCTATACATCGTGTATCGTGTATCATGATTCAGGAGTGCTCCTCGTAACATTTAACGTGTCTTGCTTTGTTTATTTCTAGTGCATCTTTATTGCGATTTTAGTAGGGTTATGTTTTGGTCTCTTAATAGTGATTTGTTACTTCTTCTTCGTCATTTCAGAATCCAGGCATTTGTTGTCTATTGTGGTATCAAACTTCACCCGATATTTTCTTTGAACGTTTTGCACTTCTTGTATGCTTTCTTTCGATTACGCAATTTTTTCTTTCCTGATTAAAATATCGACGGACCAGACAAGTCAAGGATGATGAATCACCCTGTCTATTTTGTCTTCATGGCTTGATGTTTTATTTCTTTACATTGCTTTCATGACAGATTGAGAAATACAGACATTAGAGAGTAACGCAAAATTCAAGATATTGCAAGATGGGGAAGGCAGCGCAAGAGGATGTGGTACAACCATGTAAGACGAATGGATGGAAATAGGCTCCCAAAAATTGCCCTAGAAAACAACCCGCCCGGTTCAAGAAGACTAACTAAAATATGGAGGGATAGTTGGCAATCTACCTCCCAGGAAATTAACCAGAGGCAGCTTCAGAATTAAACAGATCGAAGAATCTCCAAAAAGTAAAAGAAGAAGAAGAAAACATTGCTATATCTTGAAAGAAGAAATATCGTTTTCAATTGGGTCATTTCTTTCTGATTTTTCTGTTATTTGTATTCTGTGACAGCTCTTTATGTAACATTGGTTTAATAGACTGAATTATCTTGATTACTACAATGCGGCAATAAAATATGTCCCTTTATGACTCTAATAGATATTTAACAAGTCACAGCGTTGTTCTCAATTAGAATTCACAGATATAATAAAATAAAATTAGGGAAGCTGACAACCGCATAGGGAAAAAAGCAGCAAAAAGTTGATGATGATTATTGTAATTTTCCAAAAAGTTTTCGACTAAGCGTTCACTGTAGGTGCTTGATTTATCACTGTTTTTTTAAGTTTGAACATTCGAGCGTGCGATTTAAAAATCAATAGTTTTATAGTAAATGCATAAACAAAATTATTTTTGTGCCACTTCGCGTAAAGCAAACAGGATTTTGCCAAAATTTGCTACATCTGTTTGAAATCCAAAACAAAAACGCATAACACCAAAACATGAGTTATCAATAAACAATGATCGAAAATTTAGTTGAAATTTTAAGCTATTTACTGTGAAATAATCCTCATTCATTTAGGCTCTTTGTAGTTTGTTTAAAACTGATTTGAATATACAGTGAAACCTGCAAATAGCTGCCTCGGATATTTGTTGTAAAAATGGCCGAGATAGAAGTGTCTGTTTCACCACTGTATGGGGAAAATATTAGATATTTATTTGTTTTAGACTTATCAACAAGAAGTAAGCGCGAAAATTGAGGCAGTCCGACAATGCTTTATCAAAATGGAAAGCTTATTTTGTAACAGTACCATTAACGTCAACCTTAAATGTCGTTTTCTGCATTGCTATGTATGGTCAATACTTTTTTATGAAACGGGGGCCTAGACGCTCAACATAACGCTAATGAATAAGTTATAAGCCTTCGAACTCTCGCTTTATAGAATAATCTTGAAAATAACTTGGACAACCCACACCACCAATGAAAATATTCTGAGGAAAATAGGTACAGATAGGGGGCTGCTGAAGATCATCAAAGTTAGAAAATTTAGCTACCTGGGACACATAATGAGAAACGACAAGTACTGCCTCGCGCAACTCATCATCCAGTGTAAGATTGAAGAAAAACGGGGTCCCGATAGGGTCCTAATGGCGCCCGAGGTCATGGCTTAGAAATATCAGAGACTGGACCGTCCTTGATTCAACATCTTTATTTAGATCCGCATTGGACAGAGACAGATTTGCCAGTATAGTCGCTAACCTCCAAAGCCATTCATGCCCAGCGTGTTTTCGCAACAGTTGACATAACCCAGTATGGCGTCATCTTTTGGAAAATGGCATGACTTATTCGGGCAGTCAAGGTTCAGATTTATTTCACAACAGTTTCCTATGTATGTTGTAGTGGGAATTGGTCGCAAAATTTAGGTTTCTGTTAACAGATTGCGTATTGAAAGTTGTAGGTTAATTTTGACTTCTGTAAACACGTGTTTTTAGTTAGTAGTAAGTCGTTTGTGTATAAATTAACTGGATAAAAATTTAGTTTTAGGTAGCAACGTATTGTTGAATCACTGAAAAAATATATCTATCAAGTAAGTGCTATTATTTTATCTGTTCTAGTTGGTACAACTGCCCAATTATCAGTGTTGCGTTTTCGCAACACTGGGCACAAGGCATATTATTAGTACATAAAATCATTTTTGTTCTACAATGTGGAAATAAGATGACAAATCAACTTGGCTCGACCAGTTTAGGTCGTACTAGTAATAATAGTCGCCCTAAAAATTTTTTTTACGAATCAAGAGCACATAAAATTATGTCCATGCTGGAAGAATCGAACCTTATGGAGTCGGCTTCCAGTGCAGATGTTTTCCTAGCACCTCCTGACCCCACTGAATTGACTTATAAAGATAGTGGAGCGAAGACTGTGGAGGAACATTCAATAACCTAAACAAAAATATGTTGGATGCGAAATCAGAAGCTGTAATTCATCAAGAAGAAGAAAGAAGGATCGACGAATAAAATATAAATCTATATGAAAAAGAGGCAAATTTTCAAAGTGCGACACAAGTTCAGGAAGAATTAGATACTGAAGAGGTTGAGATGGAAACAGAAGTAGAGACACAAAATGAAGAAATTTAAGATATTCAAGTGGCATCTACTGAGATTCGTGCAAAAAGTGTAACTCTTCTACCACGGAAATGGATTCAGGGAGATTTACCAGATGAGAATTCCCTTTATTTGGATATTGAACATAAAAAAACTCAATGGAACACATACACTCCTTCATTTTATTCACGACCACTGACTCCTTTACAGATATTTAATTTTTTCAATGAAGAGCTTTTAACAGGTATTGTAAAGGAGACAGGTCGTTATGCTCTTCAAAAAGGTACTACTTTAGAATTTGGAATAGACGAGTTAAAAGCCTTTATAGAGATTTTACTAGTTAGTGGGTACAACACGAATCCAAGAAGATGCTTGTACTGGGAAGAATCTGATGACGTTAAAAATATACTGATTTTAAGTAATATTGAAACCATTATAAGATTCCTCCATTTTAACGATAACCTAAAGATAGATCGTTCAGACAAAAATTACAAAATCTCTCCGTACCTTGAAATCCTCCGCAAATCATTTACTGAATACACTGTATGGAACACAATTAATAAAAAAAGAATTTGGCCTTGGAGGTGGAATAATATTGCAATTTGCTCAACTTATTCCTAAAATACAATGCTATAGAGTTATGCCTCATTGCTTATATGCTGATAATTATTTCACCTCTATGAAAGTAATTGATTTTTTAACATCGAAAGGAATAAGTTACGTAGGAACCATACGATCAAATAGAACAGAAAAGTGTCCATTCAGTGAAATGCAAAAAATTCATGAGTGGAATTTACGAAAATTGGTACGAGAAAAATAAGGTGCTTTTATGTAGGTGGAATGACAACAGCATAGTTACTTTGGCATCGAATTACCATAAAATGACGCCAGTTTATCAAGCGAACAGATACTCCTTTGCCCAAAGCAAAAAAATCAAAGTAACACAACTACATCTTATTCGGGCTTATAACGAAAATATGGGAGGAACTGATCGGATGGATCAAAATGATGTCTATTACAGAACAAATATAAGATCCAAGAAATGGTACTGGTCTTTATTTATCTGGGGTCTTGATACAAAATGCTTGGTTAATTTACCGTAGAATGACAAATTATCCCTGAACAGCCCGAAATGGATTTGCTGCAGTTTCGTCGAAATATATTGTTCTGAAGCTATTTCCTTGTGGCATTTTTACAATCAACTATTTTTAATGGGAAACAAGCCACAATTTTACCAAAAATGATTTTATTAACGTTTCGAAGCACAAATCGGGTTTCGTTGTCAAAATACAAAATACTACTTAAATAAACAAAAATGTTGTTGCTAAGTAAAAAATTCTTCTAATAATTTATTTAATCTGACTCATTTATATTGGCAATTCAGACGTATATTATACATTTTAAAGTAGAAGACTTTAAAATGATATCGCCAATATTTATGAGTTGCGTTCCTGGGACGACTTTACTAAAAGATAGTTCATTCGATTACATGAAATCAATCCCAACTCAAGAATATCCGGCACAAAAAAATCATAGCATGTGATCTGTCTTTAAAAAGACAACCAAATGCAACGATTACAGTAAAATTCTCGCGTTAGAGATTCCATAGTAAATCCCGACGGAAAACCAGGAAAAAACCTAGTGATAGTATCCCGACATCGTAAGTATTTGGTCTTACATTTAATTTACTTTCAAAAAACTAATACCAAATTCTGAATTTAATATGTTTAAATTATAAATATTAATAATAAATAGATATACAATCAGTAATACTAAAATATAAAATTTGTACTAACTCGATATGTTATTGACTTACTAATCGTGGTATTTTCTTTCTATTGACTTCCTCTTTCAGTATGGGCAACCACATCCTACTGCATTCTGCCGAGGAATTTGCGACACAATTGGTTTCATTTAGCATAATTAGAGCCGCTTCTTTAATTTTTCCCTTTTTACTATCTGATTCTTTCAGGACTATACTTGCTATATCTTCATTATCCCATGCGTGTTGACATATTTGAGATCTATCAAATTCTCTATTTTTAATATAAGACTGATGTTCACTTATTCTAACGTTTAATGGTCTTGATGTTTCACCTAAATAAAATTGTTTGCATTCACAAGGTATTATAATATAAATGCAGTTCTTTGTTCTTTCTTGTTCATTGTTAGGTTTAGTTTTAGATAGAATAGATCTCAATGTGTTTGTTGTTTTGAATATTGTTGAAATGTTGAATTTATTTCCTATTGTTTTAAGATTCTCGGATAGTCCTTTTATATATGGTATTTTTATTTTCCTCGTATCATTTCTTGTGAATGTTGTGGGATCCCGTTCTAAGTTGTTCTGTGCCATTCGATCCAATCTTGACAATTCCTTATTTATAAACGATAAATGATAATAATTTTTTCATAAAACAGTTGTTAACAATTGTTTTTCTTCTAAAAATGAATTTTCGTTAGAACAAGTAATTTTGGCTCTATCATATAAGGATTTAATGATTCCCTTTTTAACGTTGATGTTGTGATTTGATTTATAATTGAGATATCTGTTGGTATGTGTTGGTTTTCTATACACTTGAGTCTCAGTTAATGTTTTATCTAATGGCACATTTGTAAATAAACTGTTTATGTCAAAACTTACTAAAATATTATTTGGATTAAATTCAATATTTGATAGTTTGTTTAAAAAATATTGTGTATCTTTTATAAATGTGTCATTATTATTTGCAAATGGTTTTATAATATTTAATAAAAATTTTGATAGTTCACTACAAGGAGAATTGATGGTACTACAAATGGGTCTAAGTGGAATATTCGCTTTATTAATTTTAGCTACTCCATAAAAATGTGGTGTCTTACTGTCAAGAGGTGTCATTTATTTTCTGTGATAGTACGTTAGATCATTTTTAAATTTGAATAAAGTTCTATAGATTTTGTTTTCCAGTGTCTTCGTTGGATCCTTCGTTAATTTGGTATAAGGTTTATTTGTAATTAGATCTGTAATTTTATCTTCATATTCTATTTTATCCCTTATTACCGTTGCATTTCCTTTATCTGCTGGTAGGATTGTTATGGAGTCATCATTTTTTAAAGTTTTTAAAACTTTCATTTCCTCATTGCTGATGTTCTGTTCAATTTTATTAGATTTTTCCAATTCAAGTTTACATAGTACCCTATATTGTTCTTTTTCATGATTTGGTAAACACTGGGATATTTTTTCCACTGAGCTAATTATGTCTCATTTTGGAATAGATGGATGAGTAACAGCATAGTTTAAGGGCCGGTTGTTCGAACGCTAATCAACAATGATCATTATCAAATAATTAATTACTGTCAATGTCAATTGTTAAAACATAATTAATTACAATTCTGAGACTATAATCAATTAATATAACAATAATTATTAACATAATTAATAATAAATCTCATAATGGTAATTAATTATGTTTTCAGCGACCCAAACAAAGTTGACATTGACAGTTTTGGTGACAGTAATTAAATATTTAATAATGATCATTGTTGATTAGCGTTCGAACAACCGGCCCTAAACCTTTTAACAATACCAAATTTTCCGTTGCATTTAAATTTCTATTTGATAGATTGACAACTGTCGCTAATGTGTCATTATTTCTATTTAGGTTATCAAAAGCATGTATACTATTTGGTTTTAAAAGAATGTTACATTTATTTAAATGTATATTTCTTTGTTTTTGATATGAATTTTGATAAATTATTTGTAAACTAAAAATAATTCGATCAAAATCAGAATTTGATATCATTCCGAAAAGCAAATCTTCAATACTTACGATGTCTTGTTCAATAAAAAATAAATTTGACCTATGAAATTGTAACCTTTCCCGGATCATCGATAAACTGGCTCTATGTATAATATTTTGGAGTTTTCTGCTTGAGTATGCTGACAGTAACCTCAAGCCCTTTGGTATTATATTGTTGTCTCTACATCTTCTTAAAAATTTAATTGAATTTTGACAGTGTGCCAGTTTCTCGTACAAGATTTCCAATCTCCTAAAATTTTGACAAACGCTAGGCCCATACCGGTTTCTTAATATTGTTCTGAAGCTATTTCCTTGTGGCATTTTTACAATCAACTATTTTTAATGGGAAACAAGCCACAATTTTACCAAAAATGATTTTATTCTAGTTTACAAATGAATTGCCAATATAAATGAGTCAGATTAAATAAATTATTAGAAGAATTTTTTTACTTAGCAACAACATTTTTGTTTATTTTAGTAGTATTTTGTATTTTGACAACGAAACCCGATTTGGGCTTCGAAAGGTTAATAAAATCATTTTTGGTAAAATTGTGGCTTGTTTCCCAATAAAAATAGTTTATTCGTCGAAATATATCCAAAGCCTTGTTGACGATGTTCGGAACTCCTCCAAGAAAACCTGGTCCATCCAAATCTTCCATAAACAACATTACACAAGATGTTCGATTCGACAACATCGGCCATCTTATTTTTACCCAAGAAAAACGAACCCGGTGCGTCCTTTGTCACTCAACAATTAATAAAAAATGTATTAAATGTAAGGTTGCCTTACATGAAAAATGTTTTATTAAATTTCATAGCAATACGCAATATTTTTTATATTATTTTAATGTCAGTTTATTTAAAAGTCTTTTATATGATTTAATAAAATATTCCAAACAACGTAATATTAAAAAAAATTTACATCCTAACTGCCCAGTGTTGCGTTTTCGCAACAGCCAATTGTGAAAAAGAAGAAGTTTTTCATTTTTTAACATACCTATATTTTTGTTAATTTTGTGACTTTTAGAACATAAATTTTTCAGGAATTAAAAAAAAATAAGCATAAATAGTTCTGGGCATTAATGGGTTAAATGAGACAGCACCACAAGAAGATGAAGGCCGTAGTTCGTAACAAATGCAAAATTTTGTACCAGCTGCTTCTTTTGAGATGGCGGCCGCTTAGTCAAAGGATGTTAAGCGCCTAACTCAGCGTTGTCTTTATCGTTCTTCCTTCAAACGACTGAGTAACTGAAATGACCGTTGCAAAACACTAAGTAATGGCCAAAGTTTTGGTAGCAAGTAGAATCATCATCTGAGATAAATGCAAAATAGCGTGCATTAAAATCATTTATTTAAACTAATAAAGATCTGTACTAGGTACCAGTACATCCTAGTAGACGGAGGGGAATGAAGACGAAAAAGAATTGCACTTTTAAAAATATTGGGATGCAAAATAACGGAGAAAAACGGAAACAATTTGTGGTAAACAACAAGGAATATGATAAAGGCAAAACTGAAAAATCCTTGCTATGACAACGAACATGAATAAATTAAATAAAAGAAAGAAAAGCATAAACCGCATGGACATATCAAAATTGGTGCGTGAAATATTAAGAGCATAAATGGTAAAGAAATAGAACTAGTACAGAAGTTTGTGGCACCAGAATTAGGTGTACTAGCAATATCAGAGACCAAAAAAAAAGGACAAGGAATAGTAAAAATATAAAATAATCATACCTTAAATAGTGGAGTAGGTTGTATAATACATAAAATACTGGAAAAACGGATATATTTCTGGAACGCATGGTCAGAGAGAATATTTTTGATAGAAGGTTCACGTAATATCACGTCCCTGCTCGGGCGCCACTGTGATAATTTCGGGTAACAAATTCAGTCGCAGATTCGTTTTTATAAGACATTTATTTTGAAACCAAACATACAAAATAAAGATAATTAGTGTTAATTACTTGTTAATTTCGTTATTTAAATTTAATTACAACCTATGTATAAGACTTTCGTAAATCACGGGTTGGTGTGACGATATCTGATATATCAATAATAACCAACACGACAATCGAGAGAATTAGGAATCGTATATATTTCTCAATGCAAAATAAATGCATAAAGAGAGGAAATATCTTGCTCAACACGCCAGATGGTAAAATATGGAAGGATGGCTTTTCACAACGTGCGTAGCTTCGGATGGCGTCGGCATTCGTCAATTTCGCTCAACGCGCCAAATCGACGGCATTCGGAAGGTTTCGGAATATGGTCGGGATATGTTTAACTCACCTATACTTCTTCTTCTTCTTTCTCCTTTATGTAGGCTTTAAATCCTGTTTTCTTCTTTAATATTAGCCTCCTAAATTGTTTAAATTATCGCACCATCTTTTTCTTGGCAAATACTTCTTTGTCAATTTGGTGACTTATCTCGTGCTATTCGTACTATCCTATCCTCTGCTATTCTACTCATGTGTGCGTTGCACTCCTGTTTCTATTTTGTCACCCATTCATTTATATCTTCTACATTTTGCTCTTCTTATGTTTTTGCTTCTCTCCCTATCCAACAGACTTTTCTCTGATATTCGTCGAAGTATTTTCATCTCTGTTGTTTCTAGTAGTTGTCTCGTTTTAGATGTTTCAGGTCTTGTCTCCGCCGTGTATGTCAATATAGATCTAATTGCTGCTTTATAGATTCTTGCTTTTGTGTCTTGTCTTAGATGTTTGTTCTTCCAGATGGTGTCATTAAGGGATCCCGCCGCTTTACTTGCTTTTAAGCTTTGTTGTCGTACTTCTTCTTCAACAGCTCCGTAACTAGTTATATCTATTACAAGATATCTAAACCTTCGTTTCTGCTTTATTATGTTTCCATCAATTTTGATTTTACATCATAGTGCGCATTTATATGTTGTCGTACATTTGGCTTTTACTGCTGATATTATAGTCTGCTAAATCTAGGGTCTAC
Organism: Diabrotica virgifera virgifera; assembly: GCF_917563875.1. Classification (NCBI taxonomy): domain Eukaryota; kingdom Metazoa; phylum Arthropoda; class Insecta; order Coleoptera; family Chrysomelidae; genus Diabrotica; species Diabrotica virgifera. The sequence continues at coordinate 125,607,342 of NC_065452.1, forward strand.
GGTATACAAGGAAGGTAAAAGGGCCAGTGCTACGCTTCAACCGCCTATTATTACCCCTGGTTTTATCCAAGGTACTCATTTTATTCAGGATGTGTCGACCTGGGGCCTATAAACATTTTAAAAATGTCTAGTTGTTCTTGCCGGCGGTAGTATTTGAACTCCGGACCACCGGCACGCGAACCAAGCACACTACCGCTTAGCTACTGCTACTGGCCCTACTGCTGATATTATCATATTGTATTTCTTGGCTGTTGTATTGAAGATTTGTGTTAATTTTTGGAGATCGTCTTCTGTCTCGGCGATTAATGCAGCGTCGTCTGCATAACATAATATTTGAATTTCTTTGTTCCCCATTCTGGTACCATAACTTTTACGTACTGCTTCTATTATTTCGTCCATTATTATATTAAAGAGTAGTGTGCTTAACGAGTCACCTTGTCTTACTCCGCTTTGTACTGGTATAAACTGTGTTAGTTTTCCGTATATACGTTGTGGAAATAGATGTTTTCTATGGTTTGTATAATATTGATTGGTATGTTTCTTCTATACAGTAGGTGTAAGACGTCTTCAACTTGGATGCGATCGAACGCCTTTGTCAGGTCTTTAAAACATAGATAAGCTGGTTTATTTTACTCTATGGCCTTTTCTGTGATTTGTTTTAGTACAAATATGGCGTCTACGTAGGATCTTCTGTATCTAAATCCTTGTTGTTCATATGATAAAGTTGTTAGTTTATTTATTTTGTTGGTTAAGACTTTTGTGGTTAGCTTAAGTGCGGTGTTCAGTAGATTTAAACCTCTATAATTGTTGGGGTCTTTTTTGTCTCCTTTCTTGAACAATGGTATCATTATGCTGTTACTCCATGAGTCTGGTGTCTTGCAGTGCAATATTAGTTTTTGTATAAGTTTTCTCATCTCTAGTTCTCCTCCATGTGTTATAAGCTCATTGGTTATTCTGTCTGATCCTGGTGACTTTCTATTTTTGAATGAATTTATGGCTATCTCTACTTCCTGAAAACTGATTTTTATTTCGTGTCTTAATTCAGGTACGTTATTGTGTTGCTTATCATTTTCCTTTCCTTTAAATAGTTCCGTCAAGTATCTTTCCCATTCGTTTGCTGGTATGTTATTGTATCCCTTCAATTCTGCCATTTCTTTCCGATGGTTTCTTATGAATCTCCATATTTGTTTTTGTGTACCGTAGAAGTCGATTTCCATCCTTTTTGTAAACTGTTCCCAGTGTTAATCTTTTTTTTTCTTCTTGCCAACTGCTTTGTTTCATTTCATATTCTTCTATATGTGTCTCTGGATTCTGTAGTATTTGATGTTTTATACTTCCTGCAGGCCTCTCGTTTTCTTTACATTTCTCTTTTATTTCTTTTCTGAACCGTGGTGTATTGTTGTTGTTTCTTTTGGTCAGTACTCACCTATACCTGGTTCGTTATTCTTTGTTTAACGCACAGATAATACACACAAATTGTTTTTTTTTCCGATATAAATAATGTTTATTTTTCTTTCCACTCTGTAAATTCTATGTTCCCTTATTTGTTAGATGTTTATCGTCCTTTGTATAAATAAAGGGTTTATAATCTTTCGGTTATTTGTTAAGCTTTGATCTTGGTATCGATACATGCATATTTCATATAAAATAGTATCCAGAACGATATATTTTGAAATACAGTAAATAATATGCAGATATTCGCTAAATTATGAAAATTAATAAACACAATTTGTTTCGGTGTAATTACTGTCTGTGCTAAATACCATAAATAAATGCTCTAAATGTGCCATTTTCATTTGGGGTCAAAACTGATTATAGCACGACGGTATATGAATATTATCCGCATTATTTTGATTCTTATCAGTCAAACGTTATAGCTTTTCGGTATATTGTTATAGTTTTCAATCAAACTTTTATATGGTCAAAAATATGCCATTGATGTGTATTAAACGCTAAAATGGTTTTGTATTTTGATGGATTACTATACAGTATGCGGCAAAATAAACAGTACTGAAATGAATATTGAAATCTTTATGATTATTTATACAGTGAGCACGTAAAAGTTGGAATAAATTCATTTTTCGTGAATGGGGAATTTTGGAAAGGAATCCCAAAACAAGTCAATTTTTATTTTTAAATTATGACTTTTTGGCATATTTGTCATACTAGTGACGTCATCCATCTGAGCGTAATGACGTTATCGATGATTTTTTAAATTAGAATAGGGGTCGTGTGACAGCTCATTTGAAAGGTTATGCAATTAGTAAAATTATAAGTGCAATTAGTTATGCAATTCTCTATTCAGTAATATAAACGTTAACATAATTATTTATACAGGATGTCGAAAAAATATTTTCTAATAGAAAAAAATGTTTATTTAAACTAAAAATTGCTTTTTGCTTAAACTAAATGTTCAAACTACCAAGAGGCAGGTGGATGGCAACATTAACATTGAATTTAAGCGAAGAATAAGATTTATTTGTCAAATAAGCATTTCTTCCTCTTTTCTCACAGCAGTAAAATGTATTTTGAATTAAATAAATACATCCTTTTTTTTGTCTCAATTAATTTAATTCAAACACTTTTTTTGGACACCCTGTATAAACAATTATGTTAATGTTCATATCACTAAATAGAGAATTAAATAACCTTTCAAATGAGCTATCATACGTCCCCTATTCTCATTTAAAAAAAGCATCGATTACGTCATTAAGCTTAGATTGATTACGTCACTAATATAATATATATGTCAAAAAGTCATAATTTAAAAATAAAAATCGACCTGTTTCGGGATTTCTTTCCAAAATTTACGAAAAAATGAATTTATTCCAACATTTTCATGCTCACTGTTTATCTAGTATACATGATATAGCTTTGCAAACATTATTGACGAGGACGCACGTTTCCGATAAAACAGATGTTAAAGATGCCCTCTGGCCAGTGGCGGATCTACGTTGAGGGAAAATGAAGAAATTTCCCCCTTACACGGTCCAAAAAAAAATTGTTTAAACATAAAAATATATTAGATGACATGAAACCGAAACCACAGAAAGATAAAATCAACCCAATAAACAGGCTAGTTAGGAAAACTAAGGGACCTTAATGCCTATAAGTTATTATTTATGTCTTTTATATAATCTGAGTGAATCTTTTTTATGTATTTTGGTTGGTTTTTCATTGGAAGTTCCCCCCCCCCTATGGCAAATTTTCCCTCCCAAGGCAAATTTTTATATCCGCCACTGCCTCTGGCACGAAAAATATTTCATTGTAATCCGCAATTCCAAAACGGCAGACGGTGGATCTGTCTGACTCCTTCAGCATTCCCCATATGCACGCATCTGGTGGCATTAGTTCTGGTTAGTGGCAGCTCCCAAAATGATCGCGCAGTATTCTAAAAGACTCCCTGGCAGTGTCACAGGTTGCTCCGTCCTGCCGAAACCATTCGATGGCTTAGTGTGAAAACCTCGTATCTCATTAAATTACAATTTTACAGGAGAGGCAAAAAACTGATTTTCTGCATAATATAATCTAAAAACAAAAACTTCTGTTACGTATTTTAATTTGAGCACATTGAGACAAATATCTGATCTTGGCCCAGAGCTGAAAGTGTTGAATGTTGCTATTAAATTGAAAATACAAATAATAACTATACAAAACACGTAAATATCCTTGCAGTATATAGAGCCTTTGCCCAAGTAACTATGATAACCTCGTATATCTTGATATACGTGTTTTTTATTTAAAATGAGGTTGTGTTTATGATTATTTACGAGGTTTTCATTTTTCATAGCTTATTGCACACCCCCAAATACTAGGTTGATACAGTACAAATCTTTTGACTTACGGTTTATAAAATGTTTCTATATGCGGGACTACCTTTTGTTGTTCACAAAAAAACCTTTCGCCAAGTCGAATTTCTTAAACAAACACTCCAAATTAAGTACCAAATTCTTGGTTATAAATATACATGGTATTCACACTAAATCAAGAGAGCAATTGATATTAGGTGGTTTCTTTTTTCGGCTGTAGAAAATAGTCTGGTGTAATTGGATTTTTTCTAACAGTTGTAAATCGTGAGATACAAGGTTTTCAAACTAAAACCACCAAAATGTCATTTTCGAAAAAAAAAATGAGATACGAGGTTTTCACACTAAGCCGTCGCATTGTTAATTTTAAGATTGGACCGTTTTCGTGACCTTTTCCGTATAACCGAACATATTACTCCACCATAAAAATGTTTTCTGCAAAATTGAGAACCATTCTAAAGCACCTAATATTATCAGACATTCACATACGTTATAACGATGTTCAGAAACCACTCATTTCGGCGCCCACATGTTTCGGCGTTTGACACACAAAAATTTGAGGCATACAAATTTCAGTACTGTTTATTTTGCCGTATACCTTACTAACTTAATAAAATCACAGCACTGTGATAGAGCTTTTCAAGATTGTAATTAAATTTTAGAAATTAAAGAAAACTAAAGCAGGAATGTGAACAATGGGGCTTGGAAATTAATGTGGAAAAAAACTAAATACCTACCCATAGGAGCCGATTTATTCAATATCGAACTAGAGAATAATGAAAAAATCACATCATGTAGTGAATACAGGTACCTGGGAGTAATATTCGATAGAACGGGAAAAGAGGATGAGGAAATAAAGAAAAGAGTAGCACAAGCTAGAAGAACAATTGGCTGACTAAATGAAATACTTTGGAGCTCCGAATTAGGAATACAGCGAAAATAAAATATCTATGAAACACTAATTAAAAGAAGCCTACTTTACGGAGCAGAAACTTGGAGAATAACCGAGAAAAACATAAAAAAAATTAGAAGCTGTAGAAATGGATGTTTAGAATAGATAGAATAGAATAGAAATATGCTTTATTGTCATGAAAAATTTAACAATTTTATAGACAAAGCTTACAAGAATCATAAAAATAAGAACAATAACAAATAAACAATACAATTTACTAAAATGATATAAATCGTCTACATAAATAAAAATAATGAAGATAAACAAAAAAAACAGTAACAACCTATTGCAAAATTTAAAAAAAAAATTTGCAAATTGCATAATCTACCTTAAGAAATTTAATAAGTTAAGTTAAGCTGCTGCATATGACACTCAAATATAGATTAAGATTATACTTATAAATAAGAATACTGTACTTTCTTAGTTATTGGTTAAGAAATTCCGAGCGGAAAAAATCCTGCCTAAACGTCGAGTTTTCGAAGAGTGCTTGCTAAAGATGTTAAACTTCGTATAAACCGCTTCATGATCAGATAGTCCCGCATTAACAGTTGTAGAGCAGACATCACGGGGTGAGAAATCTGAGACAATATAATCAATTATGGTAGATGAAGTTTTAGTAATCCTTGTAGGAGAATCAATGTGCATTGTTAGACCATACGATTCAAATATGTTGACCAGGGATCTTTGTGTAGCACAAGCAGCAGCATAATTAATGTTAAAGTCCCCGCATAAAATTTTTCTGCTTTTATGGGGCAGGTCATCTAACAAATTAAGCAGGTTCTGAAAAAATAGTTCCACGGAAGAGTCAGGTGATCTATAAATGCAAATAATATAAAGATTAAAGTTCTTACTGTAAACTAAGGAAAACTCAAAGAATGCTTCGCTTAATAGAAAATCATATTTTGTTACCAGAGAAAAATCATTACTTGTAGAAAGAATCAGGGTGCCTCCATGCGCTGAACTTTGACGATCGTACCTAGCAATAGTGGAATATTTTTCTACAAAAAAAGGCTCGTTGACTTCAAGCCAGTGCTCAGTAACCGCAACTATCGGAGGAAACCCTAATTCCTCTAGAAATAGAAATAATTTATCAGTTTTATATCTTATAGAACGAATATTAATCAGAACCATGCTAAAGTTGTTATCACTAAAATAATTTGAGGATTCTAGTCCCTCAGAACACGTCGTGATGTTTAAGAATTTCGTTTAGGAGACACAGAGAAGATCATTAGGTATATCCCGCAGGGAAAGACGAAATAAAACGACAAATTGGAATAGATGGTTACTTAACAACAGACATTGAGAGGAAACATTTGATTTCGTATGATCATATTCGAAGAATGAAAGACACAAGATTGCCCAAAAAGATTATGCAGTGAGTACCACCACACCGCAAAAAACGGGGAAGTGCCAAAAAGACGTGGAAAGAAGGGGTAACCAAAGCAATACGTGCAAGGGATCTTAGAGATGGCCAATGGGATGATAGAAGGACGTGGAAGTAAGGCATCGCACAACGTCGAAAGACGTATAATTAAATTTTAGATGCCACGTCCTTTTGCCTTTGGTAAGAAATTATATCAATATGGATTTTAACAAGTCCATCTACACGTTTTTGGTAGCGATTCTCATTATCATTTGGACAAATTACAGAGGGGGAAGAACAACTATGAAAAATAGAATGCTTAGTTTGACGAAGCATTAATAAATAAGAAGCGTATAATAATTAGAGGATCAAAATCGGGGGTAGTATAGAAGTTAATAAGAAGTTATTAATTAAAAGTTAAAGAGATTTGCGGATAGATACGTCAAGGAGAATCGTCTTCGTCTTCTTTATTTTCCTCTGTTATTGGAGATTGGATATCATCAAGGCTGTTCGAAATTTGTTTACAGCTGTGCTAAATAGTTCGTTTATAGTGCAACCAAACCACTCTCTTATATTTCTCATCCATGACATTCTTGTGCGTCTCGGGTTCCGTCTGCCTTCAATCCTTCCCTGCATCATTTTTTGTGGAAATGTGTACTTTTGTCTCCTCACTAGTTGATCCAATTAGTCCAATCTTCTCTTCTCTATGGTAAGCATTTCCTCAAGCCTTTTGTCCATTCGCCGTAATATTTCTTTATTTGTGACTCAGTCAAAACAACTTATTCTTAATATTCGTCGATAGCACCACATGATACACTCAATGCTTTGTACATTGTTCTCTTTGAAAGTTTATGCTTCCATGCCATACAATAAGGTACCAAACCCATAATATGTTCTTAACAATCTTATTTTTAGGGAAAGACTGATATCACTATTATTAAACAATTCGAATTTGAGTTCCTGCCTGTTTTGACTAACTATTGATAGATGGTGCTACTTGCAACTTTGGTAATTATTTTAATAATTACACCGAGGGAATGAAAAGGTTTGATTCCAGTACAGTGCCTCTACACAGGTGCTCCAATGAGGCTAAGTTAAAGCCGAAATACGTATAGAAGCATATCGTGGAGACCTTATTCTGTAATTAAATCTGAATCATCTTTACTTTCATTTTGTTTTTTATTCAGTTTTGTGGATATAAAATGAACTATGTAGTTCGCTAAAGAGTGTTATCACGGTGAACGACCAGTCCTGGATTCAATTATAGATCACCTTTTCGACTAATTGACCGCTCTGTTCTGCTTTGTATTTTAGTTCTTGCCTATTTTAACTATTAAACAGTTTCTTCATTTTTGTGAAAATAGAACTAGCAATTTCAATATGTCTTTTGATTTTGATATTTTGATCATATTTCTCGTTTGTCATAGCTACTAGCTATTTTATTTCGTTTTACTTCTAATAATCTTGGTTTACCAATTTTTTATTCTTTCATATTTTTCATATTTGCGTAATATTACTATTAGGCCAAGGTTATAAGGCAAAAATATACCCTGTTCGTGACACTTCAACAGCCAGGGTAACGAAGCGTTTTTTCGACAGGTAATACTTATAATAACAAATTGCGACTATTTCCTGCTCCATTTTTATTTTTATACAATTTAGTGTCGAAACCGGCTTTTTTCCTTTTTTTTTCAAATAAATGGAAAACAGTGAAACTTATGGTTTTTTTAGTACACACAGCTTCGAGAGCATGGAAAAAGCTTTAAAATGGAGTATTATAGAGTTTCATATACTCATTTGTTTAATTGTTTCATTTGTTTCATCAATTGTTTAAAGTTTATTCAAATTGTTTATCCCAAAGAACTCTTATTTGCAATAACATAAGTCAGAAAAAAATGATGTTAAAATCATTATACAGGTGTCAAATGCAAGACCATGAGGTAATTTTTGAAATTGGTTTAAAACAGTGAATAAAAATGCATTTATTAGTAATAAAGAATTATGCAAAAGTTACGTAAATTTTTCCTTATAAATTTTTAAATAGTTTTTTTCCAACAAATCTACTTTTTTACCGTGTTTTAGGTGAACAACTACTAAGTAGTGTTATGTATGTAATAATTGATAAAAAATTTTAATAAATATATATAATTTATTATATAAAAAAATTAAAGAGTTTATAAGGAAAAAGTGACGATATTATTGCATAATTATTTATTACTAATAAATGCTTTTTTTATTCTTTTTTTAACCAGTTTGAAAATTTCACTCATGCTCTTTGAAATTTTTGTCACATATTAATCACCAAAGAACCCCCATTTGACGAAAATGTCAAAGCTGTACACTTATTTTTACAATAGTTATTGCGAAATTAATTTTTCGCCATTTCGACTTTTTTCGCAATTATATTAACAATAAATTGGTATATCAAATTTTGTAATACGTTATTTTAAATATTTTTCCATGCTCTCGAAGATGTGTGTATTAAAAAAACCATAAGTTTCATTGTTTTACATTTATTTGAAAAAAAAAAAGAAAAAGACCGTTTTTTGACACTAATTTGTTTATAAATAAAAATGGCCGCCAGGTCCTACTCAGGAAATAGCTACAATTTGTTCTTATAGGTATTACCTGTCGAAAAAACGCTTCAGTACACTGGCTGTTGAAGTGTCATGGAAAAAACTTTTATTACCCTGGACTATATACGATTTTTGTGTCAATCGTTTGTAAACTATTTGTATATTAGTATAATCAGGTGTAAATATTGCTACATGTTTGTTCACCCTTGTATTTTTGAATCTTTATTCAAAATTTAGCCGCTCTTTAGCTTCCGTTTATATAATCCATTAAAGTACATTGTGTATATTTCAAAAGTATACAAATGTACACAAAACACACACCAAATTCATTGTATATTGTATATCACTATTCTTTGGCACGCCACGCGAGGAGCGAGGAGACATTTAAAGAGGGTGATAGAAACACATATGCGATATGTTTGGTCTATATGAAGAACGATTTATCTTCCCACAGCGATGCTGATCGACAGTTGGCAATTTTCTTCTCCTTCGGTTCGATTCTCATGACGTGCATATTTTAACTAAAATTTGAATAAATCGACTACATTATTTTTATAAGCTATGTGTGTAATTTTCTAAATAATTTTAAATTGCGCTGAAGAATAGTGGGACAGGGACACTGTACATACTGTTTGATATAATTTAATCATATTTAATCTATAATCTATTTTTAATATGACAATCCACAGCAACAAAAATTTAAGATGTTATAATCTTCTTGCAACTTCCGGCTTTACGGTTTACTCTCTTAAAGGGAGAATTGAAATTAATATTTATTTATGGATACATACAAAATAATGCAAGAACAGTGGCACTATGCACTTATGTACGTGTACGCTCTCGTAATTTAAGAGCTGTATATCAATTATTTTGTCAAACTCGACAGGAATCTATATCTTGAAGATACTATTGATCATCTCATAACTGTTGAGCTAGAAGTTCAAATTGATGCAAAAGGTAATTTTTTACAGAAGGATCTAATACTATTCCAGCACGTTATTTTTTCTGATATCATTATTTTTTATGATCTGACAGTTAGTCTAGTCGCCAGAGGGGCCACCGTGTCCTTTTCAATTCTGATGGACAAACTCAACGGTTTCTTATGGATTTTTGGCTCCTGATTAAGAATTTCAAGGGGTGGATTTCGATCCAAGCGGTCAAAAAATTGTTATAAACAATTTAATTGTTTATAAATTGTTTATAAGGCTCTGGCTCATAAACTAAAAGAGATAAAAAGGAATGCTTCTTTGTTCGTTAATTAAAAACGAAAAAATAAACGTTTACTAAACTTAAATCGAGCAATTATAACTCAAGATATTGTAAAATTAGTGCACAGTGCAAATTGCAAAATAAGTATTTTTCGAAGCTTTATTGATCGTAACTCGGCTTCTACGCATGAAAATGAACCTTATAAGGTCTCATTTTAATGCTTTATTAATAGGGTTCCAAACAAATTTTGCTAAATTACTTTATCTTTATTTAATTTAAAATTATACCCGTTTGAAGTTAAAACTTTCTTAAAAAAATTGTACATTGATTTGTTTATAAGGGTTTCAAGTAAATTTGAGCTGTAAACATTTATACTTTAATTAACAATAATTATATAAGAACTCAAAAGGAATAATTTGAGCTAAAGAAAATGTTCGAAAGTTTATTTTTGGTCAAGATAGCGATATTTTACTGGCGCGCTGTGAGGCGCAACACCGGCTCACAGTCAAGTATTTTTCGACGCTTCATCGATCGTAACTCGGCTTCTACATATGCAAATGAGCCAATATGTGATATCCATATAAAAATGGATCGAGTTATTTTGCAGTATCATCATTGCAAATAAAACGAGCATTTATGTTGTGGCGACATACACACAATTGACGTGCCTTGATGATGCTGCAAAAGATCTAGATCCATTTTATATGGATACTATCCACTATCCACTGGATATCTATATGATATACAGGGTGTCCCGAAATGATTGGTCATAAATTATACCACAGATTCTAGGGTCAAAACTAGGTTGATTGAACCTCACTTACCTATATACAATAGTACACACAAAAAAAGTTACAGCCCTTTGAATTTACAAAATGAAAATCGATTTTTTGTCATATATCGAAAATTCTTAGAGATTTTTTATTAAAAATGGACATGTTGCACTCTTATGGTAGCAACATCTTAAAAAAAAAATGAAGTGAAATTTGTGCACCCCATAAAAGTTTTATGAGGATTTTGTTCCCTTAAACCCCCCCAAACTTTTGTGTACGTTCCAATTAAATTATTGTTGTGGCACCATTAGTTAAACACAATATTTTTAAAACTTTTTTGTCTTTTAGTACTTTTTCGATAAGCCAGTGTTTATCGAGATATTTTGAATAATTTTCGAATCCACCACATATTTGTATATGGTTAAGTACGATTGTAGCGACCTGTTAATACCTAATCTGAAAATTTATTATTTATAATTTACATTTTTAGGTATATTTTGAAAAAGAGGCCACATCTCGATAAAAGGTGACTTATCAAAAAAAGACTACGAGGCAAAAAAGTTTTAAAAATACTGTGTTTAACTAATGGTACCACAATAATAGTTTAATTAGAACGTACACAAACATTTGGGGGGTTTAAAGGAACAAAACCCCCTTAAAATTTTTATGTAAACATAGTAAAAAAGAAGCCGCATCTCGATAGAAACTGGCTTATCGACAAAATATTAAGAGACAAAAAAGTTTTAAAAATGTTGTTTTTAACTAATGGTACCACAATAATGAATTGATTGGAACGTACACCAAAAAGTTTATGGGGTTTAAGGGAACAAAACCCCCATAAAATTTTAATGGGGTGGACAAATTTCACTATAATTTTGTTTTAAGATGTTCCTGCCATAACAACGATACATGTCCATTTTCAACAAAAAATCTCTAATAGTTTTCGATATATTGAAAAAAAAATCGATTTTCATTTTTTAACTTCAAAGGGCTGTAACTTTTTTTATGAGCAGATTTGTACTAAGGTAAGTTCGGTTCAATCGAACTATTTTTGACCCCAGAATGTGTGGTACAATTTATGACCAATCTTTTCGGGACATACTGTAT